>NW_020529409.1:0-2500 GCF_003368295.1 Carassius auratus
GGCCTGGTTAGTACTTGGATGGGAGACCGCCTGGGAATACCAGGTGCTGTAAGCTTTTTGGACATTTTTCACTTAGTATATAATAATTTTGCCAAAAAATAGAGTCAATGCCCGATCTCTGAATATTAACAGGTTTGGGCCTGGTTAGTACATGGATGGGAGACTGCCTGGGAATACCAGGTGCTGTAAGCTTTTTGGACATTTTTCACTTAGTATATAATAATTTTGCCAAAAAATAGAGTCAATGCCCGATCTCTGAATCTTAGCAGGTTTAGGTCTGGTTAGTGTCACTGGGTGACTAATCCGGGCGGAACTGTAGTGTGGGAAATATTTCCGCCCGACCAATTTAAGTGAAACATAAGTTCTGTTCCGGTTGGCCCAAGGTGGGGAAATTATCCAAAATACATGTCAGGTGTGGGAAGAGGATGTGTTGGATACCGATTGGAGGATCGGGAAGGATGCAGTGATATAAAAGGGGCTGGTTTATGAACAGGAGTAGGGTTTTGTTCTGCTGTTGTTCCACGGGATACGGAAGTGGCTGGTTGTGGCGTGGATGTTGCGATTTACGGGCTGCAACGGAGAATCCAAGGAAAATGGATATTGGAAGTGCGGAGGAAGTTAAGTGATCGACCTTTTGTATGTTGTGTTTACCTCTTATTGTGGATTGAGTTGAAGGAGCGATCCTACGTTTGGAAGGCCCCTGAGTGAAGGAGATCATTGAATTCGTGTTGGGAGAGGACAACACTGTGCACTGGTGGGTGAAGACTTTACGAACATTTCTTGTATATTGTGGAGAGTGAATGATGGATGTGGAGGGAGACTAACCGCCTTTAAGAAAGGATTCCGACTGCATATCTCTCCGTAGCAGTGGAAAATCCCCCCCCCCTCTTGTGTTGATCTGATAATCCTCAGTGCTTGTGTGTTTACTCAGTGTTGATAGTAGTGCCTTGCGTTGGAGATCGCTGGGAAAGACGGAGAGACTCCGGTGTACGATATATCTGCCTGCTGTGGTCTGCCCTCCTGCCTTTGTCCATCTGACCCGCCCTGTCAGGACTCTGAGCCCGAAACGGGAATACACCACCGATCTTCTTTCACTGAGTGTGTGGAGTGTGGTGAGTGCTGCTATATTGAAGTGTACACACGAGAAGAATTGTAGTGCCTTTGTGGTGTGTGGTGTTTGTCCGTGGTTGTGTCCCTGGTCGTAGGAAGAGGCCTGACGGAGAGGAGTAGTGTATTGGTGGCAACCACAGTTTTTACCTTAAGTAAGCTGGAGCTCGGACGTGTTGGAGGCGCCTCTGGAGGAGGTTGGATGACGTTGCCCACGCAGCAATCTCTGTAAGCTTTTAAATCAAAGCCTTATCCTTTTATCCATGTGACGTTGTGTCATTGGCCTTGTCGGCAACCACCGGCCCTGTGCGTGTCGTCTGTGCTGTTTATTTGACGAGGGAAGCGAAGGACAACAGCCGATCCTCCCCCGTGTGCCCCCTTGTCAAGCTGGGCGGGAAGCCCAGTATTGTTGCAGTCTCACGCTGTAAGGCCCACAGCCGTCAGTCATCGACTAAACCCGTATCTGCTTGAATACAGACCTCTGAAATATCTTCAGTGGTGAGTAGTGCATTAACAGCCCAGCCCGTGAATACTCACCCGTGTAGTGAACACTGTACTTACTTGAGAGCTAGAACCCTGCACGCTAACCAGCTCAGCCCTGTGAATACCCACCTGTGTATGGAACACTGTACTTACATTGAGAGCTAGAACACCTGCACGCTAACAGCTCAGCCCGTGTGAATACTTACCTGTGTTATGGAACACTGTACTTACATGGAGAGCTAGAACCCCTGCACGCTAACAGCTCAGCCCTGTGAAATACTTACCTGTGTATCGAACACTGCACTTACCTGAGAGCTAGAACCCCTGCACGCTAACAGCCCAGCCCTGTGAATACCCACCCGTGTATCGAACACTGTATTTACCTGAGAGCTAGAACCCCTGTACGCTAACAGCCCAGCCTGTGAATACTTACCTGTGTATTGAAACGCCTGTACATACCTGAGAGCTAGAACCCCTGCACGCTAACAGCTCAGCCCTGTGAATACCCACCTGTGTATGGAACACTGTACTTACATTGAGAGCTAGAACCCCTGCACGCTAACAGCTCAGCCTGTGAAATACTTACCTGTGTATGGAACACTGGTACTTACATTGAGAGCTAGAACCCCTGCACGCTAACAGCTCAGCCCTGTGAATACCCACCTGTGTATCGAACACTGTATTTACCTGAGAGCTAGAACCCCTGCACGCTAACAGCCCAGCCTGTGAATACTTACCTGTGTATCGAACACTGTACTTACCTGAGAGCTAGAACCCCTGCACGCTAAACAGCCCAGCCCTGTGAATACCCACCTGTGTATGGAACACTGTACTTACATTGAGAGCTAGAACCCCTGCACGATAACAGCTCAGCCATGTGAATACTTACCTGTGTATGGAACACTGTACT
>NW_020529409.1:7500-12500 GCF_003368295.1 Carassius auratus
CAGGTGCTGTAAGCTTTTTGGACATTTTTCACTTAGTATATAATAATTTTGCCAAAAAATAGAGTCAGTGCCCGATCTCTGAATATTAACAGGTTTGGGCCTGGTTAGTACATGGATGGGAGACTGCCTGGGAATACCAGGTGCTGTAAGCTTTTTGGACATTTTTCACTTAGTATATAATAATTTTTCCAAAAAATAGAGTCAATGCCCGATCTCTGAATCTTAGCAGGTTTAGGTCTGGTTAGCACTTTGATGAGAGACTGCCTGGGAATACCAGGTGCTTTAATCTCTTTGGAAAATTTCACGAATTATATAATAATCTTTCATTTAAAAAAAAAAAATAAATAAAAAGAGTCAATGCCCGATCTCTGAATCTTAGCAGGTTTAGGTATGGTTAGCACTTTGATGAGAGACTGCCTAGGAATACCAGGTGCTATAAGCTTTTGGGTTTTCTTTCCTACTTATATAATGTACTGGCGATTAGATTGGCTGGTCTTTAAATAGCCCTCTCTTTGCTGCTGTCTTCGCTTACGGCCATACCAACCTGGCTATGCCCGATCTCGTCTGATCTCGGAAGCTAAGCAGGTTTGGGCCTGGTTAGTACTTGGATGGGAGACCGCCTGGGAATACCAGGTGCTGTAAGCTTTTTGGACATTTTTCACTTAGTATATAATAATTTTGCCAAAAAATAGAGTCAATGCCCGATCTCTGAATATTAACAAGTTTGGGCCTGGTTAGTACATGGATGGGAGACTGCCTGGGAATACCAGGTGCTGTAAGCTTTTTGGACATTTTTCACTTAGTATATAATAATTTTGCCAAAAAATAGAGTCAATGCCCGATCTCTGAATCTTAGCAGGTTTAGGTCTGGTTAGCACTTTGATGAGAGACTGCCTGGGAATACCAGGTGCTTTAATCTCTTTGGAAAATTTCACGAATTATATAATAATCTTTCATTTAAAAAAAAAAAAAAAAAAAAGAGTCAATGCCCGATCTCTGAATCTTAGCAGGTTTAGGTATGGTTAGCACTTTGATGAGAGACTGCCTAGGAATACCAGGTGCTTTAAGCTTTTGGGTTTTCTTTCCTACTTATATAATGTACTGGCGATTAGATTGGCTGGTCTTTAAATAGCCCTCTCTTTGCTGCTGTCTTCGCTTACGGCCATACCAACCTGGCTATGCCCGATCTCGTCTGATCTCGGAAGCTAAGCAGGTTTGGGCCTGGTTAGTACTTGGATGGGAGACCGCCTGGGAATACCAGGTGCTGTAAGCTTTTTGGACATTTTTCACTTAGTATATAATAATTTTGCCAAAAAATAGAGTCAATGCCCGATCTCTGAATATTAACAGGTTTGGGCCTGGTTAGTACATGGATGGGAGACTGCCTGGGAATACCAGGTGCTGTAAGCTTTTTGGACATTTTTCACTTAGTATATAATAATTTTGCCAAAAAATAGAGTCAATGCCCGATCTCTGAATCTTAGCAGGTTTAGGTCTGGTTAGTGTCACTGGGTGACTAATCCGGGCGGAACTGTAGTGTGGGAAATATTTCCGCCCGGACCAATTTAAGTGAAACATAAGTTCTGTTCCGGTTGGCCCAAGGTGGGGAAATTATCCAAAATACATGTCAGGTGTGGGAAGAGGATGTGTTGGATACCGATTGGAGGATCGGGAAGGATGCAGTGATATAAAAGGGGCTGGTTTATGAACAGGAGTAGGGTTTTTTTGTTCTGCTGTTGTTCCACGGGATACGGAAGTGGCTGGTTGTGGCGTGGATGTTGCGATTTACGGGCTGCAACGGAGAATCCAAGGAAAATGGATATTGGAAGTGCGGAGGAAGTTAAGTGATCGACCTTTTGTATGTTGTGTTTACCTCTTATTGTGGATTGAGTTGAAGGAGCGATCCTACGTTTGGAAGGCCCCTGAGTGAAGGAGATCATTGAATTCGTGTTGGGAGAGGACAACACTGTGCACTGGTGGGTGAAGACTTTACGAACATTTCTTGTATATTGTGGAGAGTGAATGATGGATGTGGAGGGAGACTAACCGCCTTTAAGAAAGGATTCCGACTGCATATCTCTCCGTAGCAGTGGAAAATCCCCCCCCCCTCTTGTGTTGATCTGATAATCCTCAGTGCTTGTGTGTTTACTCAGTGTTGATAGTAGTGCCTTGCGTTGGAGATCGCTGGGAAAGACGGAGAGACTCCGGTGTACGATATATCTGCCTGCTGTGGTCTGCCCTCCTGCCTTTGTCCATCTGACCCGCCCTGTCAGGACTCTGAGCCCGAAACGGGAATACACCACCGATCTTCTTTCACTGAGTGTGTGGAGTGTGGTGAGTGCTGCTATATTGAAGTGTACACACGAGAAGAATTGTAGTGCCTTTGTGGTGTGTGGTGTTTGTCCGTGGTTGTGTCCCTGGTCGTAGGAAGAGGCCTGACGGAGAGGAGTAGTGTATTGGTGGCAACCACAGTTTTTACCTTAAGTAAGCTGGAGCTCGGACGTGTTGGAGGCGCCTCTGGAGGAGGTTGGATGACGTTGCCCACGCAGCAATCTCTGTAAGCTTTTAAATCAAAGCCTTATCCTTTTTATCCATGTGACGTTGTGTCATTGGCCTTGTCGGCAACCACCGGCCCTGTGCGTGTCGTCTGTGCTGTTTATTTGACGAGGGAAGCGAAGGACAACAGCCGATCCTCCCCCGTGTGCCCCCTTGTCAAGCTGGGCGGGAAGCCCAGTATTGTTTGCAGTCTCACCTGTAAGGCCCACCAGCCGTCAGTCATCGACTAAACCCGTATCTGCTTGGAATACAGACCTCTGAATATCTTCAGTGGTGAGTAGTGCATTAACAGCCCAGCCCCGTGAATACTCACCCGTGTAGTGAACACTGTACTTACTTGAGAGCTAGAACCCCTGCACGCTAACAGCTCAGCCCTGTGAATACCCACCTGTGTATGGAACACTGTACTTACATTGAGAGCTAGAACACCTGCACGCTAACAGCTCAGCCCTGTGAATACTTACCTGTGTATGGAACACTGTACTTACATGGAGAGCTAGAACCCCTGCACGCTAACAGCTCAGCCCTGTGAATACTTACCTGTGTATCGAACACTGCACTTACCTGAGAGCTAGAACCCCTGCACGCTAACAGCCCAGCCCTGTGAATACCCACCCGTGTATCGAACACTGTATTTACCTGAGAGCTAGAACCCCTGTACGCTAACAGCCCAGCCCTGTGAATACTTACCTGTGTATTGAACGCTGTACATACCTGAGAGCTAGAACCCCTGCACGCTAACAGCTCAGCCCTGTGAATACCCACCTGTGTATGGAACACTGTACTTACATTGAGAGCTAGAACCCCTGCACGCTAACAGCTCAGCCCTGTGAATACTTACCTGTGTATGGAACACTGTACTTACATTGAGAGCTAGAACCCCTGCACGCTAACAGCTCAGCCCTGTGAATACCCACCTGTGTATCGAACACTGTATTTACCTGAGAGCTAGAACCCCTGCACGCTAACAGCCCAGCCCTGTGAATGCTTACCTGTGTATCGAACACTGTACTTACCTGAGAGCTAGAACCCCTGCACGCTAACAGCCCAGCCCTGTGAATACCCACCTGTGTATGGAACACTGTACTTACATTGAGAGCTAGAACCCCTGCACGATAACAGCTCAGCCATGTGAATACTTACCTGTGTATGGAACACTGTACTTACATTGAGAGCTAGAACCCCTGCACGCTAACAGCTCAGCCCTGTGAATACTTACCTGTGTATCGAACACTGTACTTACCTGAGAGCTAGAACCCCTGCACGCTAAC
Organism: Carassius auratus; assembly: GCF_003368295.1. Taxonomy (NCBI): domain Eukaryota; kingdom Metazoa; phylum Chordata; class Actinopteri; order Cypriniformes; family Cyprinidae; genus Carassius; species Carassius auratus. Next base: position 11,328 of record NW_020529409.1, read on the forward strand.
AGCCCAGCCCTGTGAATACTTACCTGTGTATCGAACACTGTACTTACCTGAGAGCTAGAACCCCTGCACGCTAACAGCCCAGCCCTGTGAATACCCACCTGTGTATCGAACACTGTATTTACCTGAGAGCTAGAACCCCTGCACGCTAACAGCCCAGCCCTTTGAATACTTACCTGTGTATGGAACACTGTACTTACTTGAGAGCTAGAACCCCTGCACGCTAACAGCTTAGCCCTGTGAATACTCACCTGTGTATTGAACTCTGTATTTACCTGAGAGCTAGAACCCCTGCACGTCAACTGCCTAGCTCTTGCTTTAAACTTACCTGGAGTGGAGTCGGCGGGAAATTAAAGGCTGAAGTGGAGTGTTGTCGAGGAAGGGCTGAAGAGGAGTGTTCTTGAGACTGGAATCCGTATTTGTGGATAAAGAATAGTTCGAGTCATCATTAGTTTTAAAGTTTCCTTACCCCTTTCCCCAAACTTTTAAACAAATAAAATTGTTACATTTTAATCTTGGTTGTCCGTCCATTCATTGGGGTGTTGTGGGACCTCCTCGAGGTGGAAGTTAGAGGGAGGAGCGAGACCCGTTGAATTGGTGGTCCGCTCCGGCCTGTGACATTAGCACTTTGATGAGAGACTGCCTGGGAATACCAGGTGCTTTAATCTCTTTGGAAAATTTCACGAATTATATAATAATCTTTCATTTAAAAAAAAAAAAAAAAAAAAGAGTCAATGCCCGATCTCTGAATCTTAGCAGGTTTAGGTATGGTTAGCACTTTGATGAGAGACTGCCTAGGAATACCAGGTGCTTTAAGCTTTTGGGTTTTCTTTCCTACTTATATAATGTACTGGCGATTAGATTGGCTGGTCTTTAAATAGCCCTCTCTTTGCTGCTGTCTTCGCTTACGGCCATACCAACCTGGCTATGCCCGATCTCGTCTGATCTCGGAAGCTAAGCAGGTTTGGGCCTGGTTAGTACTTGGATGGGAGACCGCCTGGGAATACCAGGTGCTGTAAGCTTTTTGGACATTTTTCACTTAGTATATAATAATTTTGCCAAAAAATAGAGTCAATGCCCGATCTCTGAATATTAACAGGTTTGGGCCTGGTTAGTACATGGATGGGAGACTGCCTGGGAATACCAGGTGCTGTAAGCTTTTTGGACATTTTTCAC
>NW_020529409.1:17500-20000 GCF_003368295.1 Carassius auratus
GTTTACCTCTTATTGTGGATTGAGTTGAAGGAGCGATCCTACGTTTGGAAGGCCCCTGAGTGAAGGAGATCATTGAATTCGTGTTGGGAGAGGACAACACTGTGCACTGGTGGGTGAAGACTTTACGAACATTTCTTGTATATTGTGGAGAGTGAATGATGGATGTGGAGGGAGACTAACCGCCTTTAAGAAAGGATTCCGACTGCATATCTCTCCGTAGCAGTGGAAAATCCCCCCCCCCCTCTTGTGTTGATCTGATAATCCTCAGTGCTTGTGTGTTTACTCAGTGTTGATAGTAGTGCCTTGCGTTGGAGATCGCTGGGAAAGACGGAGAGACTCCGGTGTACGATATATCTGCCTGCTGTGGTCTGCCCTCCTGCCTTTGTCCATCTGACCCGCCCTGTCAGGACTCTGAGCCCGAAACGGGAATACACCACCGATCTTCTTTCACTGAGTGTGTGGAGTGTGGTGAGTGCTGCTATATTGAAGTGTACACACGAGAAGAATTGTAGTGCCTTTGTGGTGTGTGGTGTTTGTCCGTGGTTGTGTCCCTGGTCGTAGGAAGAGGCCTGACGGAGAGGAGTAGTGTATTGGTGGCAACCACAGTTTTTACCTTAAGTAAGCTGGAGCTCGGACGTGTTGGAGGCGCCTCTGGAGGAGGTTGGATGACGTTGCCCACGCAGCAATCTCTGTAAGCTTTTAAATCAAAGCCTTATCCTTTTTATCTATGTGACGTTGTGTCATTGGCCTTGTTGGCAACCACCGGCCCTGTGCGTGTCGTCTGTGCTGTTTATTTGACGAGGGAAGCGAAGGACAACAGCCGATCCTCCCCCGTGTGCCCCCTTGTCAAGCTGGGCGGGAAGCCCAGTATTGTTTGCAGTCTCACCTGTAAGGCCCACCAGCCGTCAGTCATCGACTAAACCCGTATCTGCTTGGAATACAGACCTCTGAATATCTTCAGTGGTGAGTAGTGCATTAACAGCCCAGCCCCGTGAATACTCACCCGTGTAGTGAACACTGTACTTACTTGAGAGCTAGAACCCCTGCACGCTAACAGCTCAGCCCTGTGAATACCCACCTGTGTATGGAACACTGTACTTACATTGAGAGCTAGAACACCTGCACGCTAACAGCTCAGCCCTGTGAATACTTACCTGTGTATGGAACACTGTACTTACATGGAGAGCTAGAACCCCTGCACGCTAACAGCTCAGCCCTGTGAATACTTACCTGTGTATCGAACACTGTATTTACCTGAGAGCTAGAACCCCTGCACGCTAACAGCCCAGCCCTGTGAATACCCACCCGTGTATCGAACACTGTATTTACCTGAGAGCTAGAACCCTGTACGCTAACAGCCCAGCCCTGTGAATACTTACCTGTGTATTGAACGCTGTACATACCTGAGAGCTAGAACCCCTGCACGCTAACAGCTCAGCCCTGTGAATACCCACCTGTGTATGGAACACTGTACTTACATTGAGAGCTAGAACCCCTGCACGCTAACAGCTCAGCCCTGTGAATACTTACCTGTGTATGGAACACTGTACTTACATTGAGAGCTAGAACCCCTGCACGCTAACAGCTCAGCCCTGTGAATACTTACCTGTGTATCGAACACTGTACTTACCTGAGAGCTAGAACCCCTGCACGCTAACAGCCCAGCCCTGTGAATACTTACCTGTGTATCGAACACTGTACTTACCTGAGAGCTAGAACCCCTGCACGCTAACAGCCCAGCCCTGTGAATACCCACCTGTGTATCGAACACTGTATTTACCTGAGAGCTAGAACCCCTGCACGCTAACAGCTTAGCCCTGTGAATACTCACCTGTGTATTGAACTCTGTATTTACCTGAGAGCTAGAACCCCTGCACGTCAACTGCCTAGCTCTTGCTTTAAACTTACCTGGAGTGGAGTCGGCGGGAAATTAAAGGCTGAAGTGGAGTGTTGTCGAGGAAGGGCTGAAGAGGAGTGTTCTTGAGACTGGAATCCGTATTTGTGGATAAAGAATAGTTCGAGTCATCATTAGTTTTTAAAGTTTCCTTACCCCTTTCCCCAAACTTTTAAACAAATAAAATTGTTACATTTTAATCTTGGTTGTCCGTCCATTCATTGGGGTGTTGTGGGACCTCCTCGAGGTGGAAGTTAGAGGGAGGAGCGAGACCCGTTGAATTGGTGGTCCGCTCCGGCCTGTGACATTGGCACTTTGATGAGAGACTGCCTGGGAATACCAGGTGCTTTAATCTCTTTGGAAAATTTCACGAATTATATAATAATCTTTCATTTAAAAAAAAAAAAAAAAAAAAAAGTCAATGCCCGATCTCTGAATCTTAGCAGGTTTAGGTATGGTTAGCACTTTGATGAGAGACTGCCTAGGAATACCAGGTGCTATAAGCTTTTGGGTTTTCTTTCCTACTTATATAATGTACTGGCGATTAGATTGGCTGGTCTTTAAATAGCCCTCTCTTTGCTGCTGTCTTCGCTTACGGCCATACCA
>NW_020529409.1:35000-50000 GCF_003368295.1 Carassius auratus
AGTAACAAGTTTGGGCCTGGTTAGTACATGGATGGGAGACTGCCTGGGAATACCAGGTGCTGTAAGCTTTTTGGACATTTTTCACTAGTATATAATAATTTTGCCAAAAAATAGAGTCAATGCCCGATCTCTGAATCTTAGCAGGTTTAGGTCTGGTAGCACTTTGATGAGAGACTGCCTGGGAATACCAGGTGCTTTAATCTCTTTGGAAATTTCACGAATTATATAATAATCTTTCATTTTAAAAAAAAAAAAAAAAAAAAAGAGTCAATTGCCCGATCTCTGAATCTTAGCAGGTTTAGGTATGGTTAGCACTTTGATGAGAGACTGCCTAGGAATACCAGGTGCTTTAAGCTTTTGGGTTTTCTTTCCTACTTATATAATGTACTGGCGATTAGATTGGCTGGTCTTTAAATAGCCCTCTCTTTGCTGCTGTCTTCGCTTACGGCCATACCAACCTGGCTATGCCCGATCTCGGTCTGATCTCGGAAGCTAAGCAGGTTTGGGCCTGGTTAGTACTTGGATGGGAGACCGCCTGGGAATACCAGGTGCTGTAAGCTTTTTGGACATTTTTCACTTAGTATATAATAATTTTGCCAAAAAATAGAGTCAATGCCCGATCTCTGAATATTAACAGGTTTGGGCCTGGTTAGTACATGGATGGGAGGACTGCCTGGGGAATACCAGGTGCTGTAAGCTTTTTGGACATTTTTCACTTAGTATATAATAATTTTGCCAAAAATAGAGTCAATGCCCGATCTCTGAATCTTAGCAGGTTTAGGTCTGGTTTAGTGTCACTGGGTGACTAATCCGGGCGGAACTGTAGTGTGGGAAATATTTCCGCCCGGACCAATTTAAGTGAAACATAAGTTCTGTTCCGGTTGGCCCAAGGTGGGGAAATTATCCAAAATACATGTCAGGTGTGGGAAGAGGATGTGTTGGATACCGATTGGAGGATCGGGAAGGATGCAGTGATATAAAAGGGGCTGGTTTATGAACAGGAGTAGGGTTTTTTTGTTCTGCTGTTGTTCCACGGGATACGGAAGTGGCTGGTTGTGGCGTGGATGTTGCGATTTACGGGCTGCAACGGAGAATCCAAGGAAAATGGATATTGGAAGTGCGGAGGAAGTTAAGTGATCGACCTTTTGTATGTTGTGTTTACCTCTTATTGTGGATTGAGTTGAAGGAGCGATCCTACGTTTGGAAGGCCCCTGAGTGAAGGAGATCATTGAATTCGTGTTGGGAGAGGACAACACTGTGCACTGGTGGGTGAAGACTTTACGAACATTTCTTGTATATTGTGGAGAGTGAATGATGGATGTGGAGGGAGACTAACCGCCTTTAAGAAAGGATTCCGACTGCATATCTCTCCGTAGCAGTGGAAAATCCCCCCCCCCCCTCTTGTGTTGATCTGATAATCCTCAGTGCTTGTGTGTTTACTCAGTGTTGATAGTAGTGCCTTGCGTTGGAGATCGCTGGGAAAGACGGAGAGACTCCGGTGTACGATATATCTGCCTTGCTGTGGTCTGCCCTCCTGCCTTTGTCCATCTGACCCGCCCTGTCAGGACTCTGAGCCCGAAACGGGAATACACCACCGATCTTCTTTCACTGAGTGTGTGGAGTGTGGTGAGTGCTGCTATATTGAAGTGTACACACGAGAAGAATTGTAGTGCCTTTGTGGTGTGTGGTGTTTGTCCGTGGTTGTGTCCCTGGTCGTAGGAAGAGGCCTGACGGAGAGGAGTAGTGTATTGGTGGCAACCACAGTTTTTACCTTAAGTAAGCTGGAGCTCGGACGTGTTGGAGGCGCCTCTGGAGGAGGTTGGATGACGTTGCCCACGCAGCAATCTCTGTAAGCTTTTAAATCAAAGCCTTATCCTTTTTATCCATGTGACGTTGTGTCATTGGCCTTGTCGGCAACCACCGGCCCTGTGCGTGTCGTCTGTGCTGTTTATTTGACGAGGGAAGCGAAGGACAACAGCCGATCCTCCCCCGTGTGCCCCTTGTCAAGCTGGGCGGGAAGCCCAGTATTGTTTGCAGTCTCACCTGTAAGGCCCACCAGCCGTCAGTCATCGACTAAACCCGTATCTGCTTGGAATACAGACCTCTGAATATCTTCAGTGGTGAGTAGTGCATTAACAGCCCAGCCCCGTGAATACTCACCCGTGTAGTGAACACTGTACTTACTTGAGAGCTAGAACCCCTGCACGCTAACAGCTCAGCCCTGTGAATACCCACCTGTGTATGGAACACTGTACTTACATTGAGAGCTAGAACACCTGCACGCTAACAGCTCAGCCCTGTGAATACTTACCTGTGTATGGAACACTGTACTTACATGGAGAGCTAGAACCCCTGCACGCTAACAGCTCAGCCCTGTGAATACTTACCTGTGTATCGAACACTTGTCGGCAACCACCGGCCCTGTGCGTGTCGTCTGTGCTGTTTATTTGACGAGGAAGCGAAGGACAACAGCCGATCCTCCCCGTGTGCCCCTTGTCAAGCTGGGCGGGAAGCCCAGTATTGTTTGCAGTCTCACCTTGTAAGGCCCACCAGCCGTCAGTCATCGACTAAAACCCGTATCTGCTTGGAATACAGACCTCTGAATATCTTCAGTGGTGGAGTAGTGCATTAACAGCCCAGCCCCGTGAATACTCACCCGTTGTAGTGAACACTGTACTTACTTGAGAGCTAGAACCCCTGCACGCTAACAGCTCAGCCCTGTGAATTACCCACCTGTGTAATGGAACACTGTACTTACATTGAGAGCTAGAACACCTGCACGCTAACAGCTCAGCCCTGTGAATACTTACCTGTGTATGGAACACTGTACTTACATGGAGAGCTAGAACCCCTGCACGCTAACAGCTCAGCCCTGTGAATACTTACCTGTGTATCGAACACTGCACTTACCTGAGAGCTAGAACCCCTTGCACGCTAACAAGCCCAGCCCTGTGATACCCACCCGTGTATCGAACACTGTATTTACCTGAGAGCTAGAACCCCTGTACGCTAACAGCCCAGCCCTGTGAATACTTACCTGTGTATTGAACGCTGTACATACCTGAGAGCTAGAACCCCTGCACGCTAACAGCTCAGCCCTGTGAATACCCACCTGTGTATGGAACACTGTACTTACATTGAGAGCTAGAACCCCTGCACGCTAACAGCTCAGCCCTGTGAATACTTACCTGTGTATGGAACACTGTACTTACATTGAGAGCTAGAACCCCTGCACGCTAACAGCTCAGCCCTGTGAATACCCACCTGTGTATCGAACACTGTATTTACCTGAGAGCTAGAACCCCTGCACGCTAACAGCCCAGCCCTGTGAATACTTACCTGTGTATCGAACACTGTACTTACCTGAGAGCTAGAACCCCTGCACGCTAACAGCCCCAGCCCTGTGAATACCCACCTGTGTATGGAACACTGTACTTACATTGAGAGCTAGAACCCCTGCACGCTAACAGCTCAGCCCTGTGAATACTTACCTGTGTATGGAACACTGTACTTACATTGAGAGCTAGAACCCCTGCACGCTAACAGCTCAGCCCTGTGAATACTTACCTGTGTATCGAACACTGTACTTACCTGAGAGCTAGAACCCCTGCACGCTAACAGCCCCAGCCCTGTGAATACTTACCTGTGTATCGAACACTGTACTTACCTGAGAGCTAGAACCCCTGCACGCTAACAGCCCAGCCCTGTGAATACCCACCTGTGTATCGAACACTGTATTTACCTGAGAGCTAGAACCCCTGCACGCTAACAGCCCAGCCCTTTGAATACTTACCTGTGTATGGAACACTGTACGTACTTGAGAGCTAGAACCCCTGCACGCTAACAGCTTAGCCCTGTGAATACTCACCTGTGTATTGAACTCTGTATTTACCTGAGAGCTAGAACCCCTGCACGTCAACTGCCTAGCTCTTGCTTTAAACTTACCTGGAGTGGAGTCGGCGGGAAATTAAAGGCTGAAGTGGAGTGTTGTCGAGGAAGGGCTGAAGAGGGAAGTGTTCTTGAGACTGGAATCCGTATTTGTGGATAAAGAATAGTTCGAGTCATCATTAGTTTTAAAGTTCCTTACCCCTTTCCCCAAACTTTTAAACAAATAAAATTGTTACATTTTAATCTTGGTTGTCCGTCCATTCATTGGGGTGTTGTGGGACCTCCTCGAGGTGGAAGTTAGAGGGAGGAGCGAGACCCGTTGAATTGGTGGTCCGCTCCGGCCTGTGACATTAGCACTTTGATGAGAGACTGCCTGGGAATACCAGGTGCTTTAATCTCTTTGGAAAATTTCACGAATTATATAATAATCTTTCATTTAAAAAAAAAAAAAAAAAAAAGTCAATGCCCGATCTCTGAATCTTAGCAGGTTTAGGTATGGTTAGCACTTTGATGAGAGACTGCCTAGGAATACCAGGTGCTTTAAGCTTTTGGTTTTCTTTCCTACTTATATAATGTACTGGCGATTAGATTGGCTGGTCTTTAAATAGCCCTCTCTTTGCTGCTGTCTTCGCTTACGGCCATACCAACCTGGCTATGCCCGATCTCGTCTGATCTCGGAAGCTAAGCAGGTTTGGGCCTGGTTAGTACTTGGATGGGAGACCGCCTGGGAATACCAGGTGCTGTAAGCTTTTTTGGACATTTTTCACTTAGTATATAATAATTTTGCCAAAAAATAGAGTCAATGCCCGATCTCTGAATATTAACAGGTTTGGGCCTGGTTAGTACATGGATGGGAGACTGCCTGGGAATACCAGGTGCTGTAAGCTTTTTGGACATTTTTCACTTAGTATATAATAATTTTGCCAAAAAATAGAGTCAATGCCCGATCTCTGAATCTTAGCAGGTTTAGGTCTGGTTAGCACTTTGATGAGAGACTGCCTGGGAATACCAGGTGCTTTAATCTCTTTGGAAAATTTCACGAATTATATAATAATCTTTCATTTAAAAAAAAAAAAAAAAAAAAGAGTCAATGCCCGATCTCTGAATCTTAGCAGGTTTAGGTATGGTTAGCACTTTGATGAGAGACTGCCTAGGAATACCAGGTGCTTTAAGCTTTTGGGTTTTCTTTCCTACTTATATAATGTACTGGCGATTAGATTGGCTGGTCTTTAAATAGCCCTCTCTTTGCTGCTGTCTTCGCTTACGGCCATACCAACCTGGCTATGCCCGATCTCGTCTGATCTCGGAAGCTAAGCAGGTTTGGGCCTGGTTAGTACTTGGATGGGAGACCGCCTGGGAATACCAGGTGCTGTAAGCTTTTTGGACATTTTTCACTTAGTATATAATAATTTTGCCAAAAAATAGAGTCAATGCCCGATCTCTGAATATTAACAGGTTTGGGCCTGGTTAGTACATGGATGGGAGACTGCCTGGGAATACCAGGTGCTGTAAGCTTTTTGGACATTTTTCACTTAGTATATAATAATTTTGCCAAAAAATAGAGTCAATGCCCGATCTCTGAATCTTAGCAGGTTTAGGTCTGGTTAGTGTCACTGGGTGACTAATCCGGGCGGAACTGTAGTGTGGGAAATATTTCCGCCCGGACCAATTTAAGTGAAACATAAGTTCTGTTCCGGTTGGCCCAAGGTGGGGAAATTATCCAAAATACATGTCAGGTGTGGGAAGAGGATGTGTTGGATACCGATTGGAGGATCGGGAAGGATGCAGTGATATAAAAGGGGCTGGTTTATGAACAGGAGTAGGGTTTTTTGTTCTGCTGTTGTTCCACGGGATACGGAAGTGGCTGGTTGTGGCGTGGATGTTGCGATTTACGGGCTGCAACGGAGAATCCAAGGAAAATGGATATTGGAAGTGCGGAGGAAGTTAAGTGATCGACCTTTTGTATGTTGTGTTTACCTCTTATTGTGGATTGAGTTGAAGGAGCGATCCTACGTTTGGAAGGCCCCTGAGTGAAGGAGATCATTGAATTCGTGTTGGGAGAGGACAACACTGTGCACTGGTGGGTGAAGACTTTACGAACATTTCTTGTATATTGTGGAGAGTGAATGATGGATGTGGAGGGAGACTAACCGCCTTTAAGAAAGGATTCCGACTGCATATCTCTCCGTAGCAGTGGAAAATCCCCCCCCCCCCTCTTGTGTTGATCTGATAATCCTCAGTGCTTGTGTGTTTACTCAGTGTTGATAGTAGTGCCTTGCGTTGGAGATCGCTGGGAAAGACGGAGAGACTCCGGTGTACGATATATCTGCCTGCTGTGGTCTGCCCTCCTGCCTTTGTCCATCTGACCCGCCCTGTCAGGACTCTGAGCCCGAAACGGGAATACACCACCGATCTTCTTTCACTGAGTGTGTGGAGTGTGGTGAGTGCTGCTATATGAAGTGTACACACGAGAAGAATTGTAGTGCCTTTGTGGTGTGTGGTGTTTGTCCGTGGTTGTGTCCCTGGTCGTAGGAAGAGGCCTGACGGAGAGGAGTAGTGTATTGGTGGCAACCACAGTTTTTACCTTAAGTAAGCTGGAGCTCGGACGTGTTGGAGGCGCCTCTGGAGGAGGTTGGATGACGTTGCCCACGCAGCAATCTCTGTAAGCTTTTAAATCAAAGCCTTATCCTTTTTATCCATGTGACGTTGTGTCATTGGCCTTGTCGGCAACCACCGGCCCTGTGCGTGTCGTCTGTGCTGTTTATTTGACGAGGGAAGCGAAGGACAACAGCCGATCCTCCCCCGTGTGCCCCCTTGTCAAGCTGGGCGGGAAGCCCAGTATTGTTTGCAGTCTCACCTGTAAGGCCCACCAGCCGTCAGTCATCGACTAAACCCGTATCTGCTTGGAATACAGACCTCTGAATATCTTCAGTGGTGAGTAGTGCATTAACAGCCCAGCCCCGTGAATACTCACCCGTGTAGTGAACACTGTACTTACTTGAGAGCTAGAACCCCTGCACGCTAACAGCTCAGCCCTGTGAATACCCACCTGTGTATGGAACACTGTACTTACATTGAGAGCTAGAACACCTGCACGCTAACAGCTCAGCCCTGTGAATACTTACCTGTGTATGGAACACTGTACTTACATGGAGAGCTAGAACCCCTGCACGCTAACAGCTCAGCCCTGTGAATACTTACCTGTGTATCGAACACTGCACTTACCTGAGAGCTAGAACCCCTGCACGCTAACAGCCCAGCCCTGTGAATACCCACCCGTGTATCGAACACTGTATTTACCTGAGAGCTAGAACCCCTGTACGCTAACAGCCCAGCCCTGTGAATACTTACCTGTGTATTGAACGCTGTACATACCTGAGAGCTAGAACCCCTGCACGCTAACAGCTCAGCCCTGTGAATACCCACCTGTGTATGGAACACTGTACTTACATTGAGAGCTAGAACCCCTGCACGCTAACAGCTCAGCCCTGTGAATACTTACCTGTGTATGGAACACTGTACTTACATTGAGAGCTAGAACCCCTGCACGCTAACAGCTCAGCCCTGTGAATACCCACCTGTGTATCGAACACTGTATTTACCTGAGAGCTAGAACCCCTGCACGCTAACAGCCCAGCCCTGTGAATACTTACCTGTGTATCGAACACTGTACTTACCTGAGAGCTAGAACCCCTGCACGCTAACAGCCCAGCCCTGTGAATACCCACCTGTGTATGGAACACTGTACTTACATTGAGAGCTAGAACCCCTGCACGCTAACAGCTCAGCCCTGTGAATACTTACCTGTGTATGGAACACTGTACTTACATTGAGAGCTAGAACCCCTGCACGCTAACAGCTCAGCCCTGTGAATACTTACCTGTGTATCGAACACTGTACTTACCTGAGAGCTAGAACCCCTGCACGCTAACAGCCCAGCCCTGTGAATACTTACCTGTGTATCGAACACTGTACTTACCTGAGAGCTAGAACCCCTGCACGCTAACAGCCCAGCCCTGTGAATACCCACCTGTGTATCGAACACTGTATTTACCTGAGAGCTAGAACCCCTGCACGCTAACAGCCCAGCCCTTTGAATACTTACCTGTGTATGGAACACTGTACTTACTTGAGAGCTAGAACCCCTGCACGCTAACAGCTTAGCCCTGTGAATACTCACCTGTGTATTGAACTCTGTATTTACCTGAGAGCTAGAACCCCTGCACGTCAACTGCCTAGCTCTTGCTTTAAACTTACCTGGAGTGGAGTCGGCGGGAAATTAAAGGCTGAAGTGGAGTGTTGTCGAGGAAGGGCTGAAGAGGAGTGTTCTTGAGACTGGAATCCGTATTTGTGGATAAAGAATAGTTCGAGTCATCATTAGTTTTAAAGTTTCCTTACCCCTTTCCCCAAACTTTTAAACAAATAAAATTGTTACATTTTAATCTTGGTTGTCCGTCCATTCATTGGGGTGTTGTGGGACCTCCTCGAGGTGGAAGTTAGAGGGAGGAGCGAGACCCGTTGAATTGGTGGTCCGCTCCGGCCTGTGACATTAGCACTTTGATGAGAGACTGCCTGGGAATACCAGGTGCTTTAATCTCTTTGGAAAATTTCACGAATTATATAATAATCTTTCATTTAAAAAAAAAAAAAAAAAAAAGTCAATGCCCGATCTCTGAATCTTAGCAGGTTTAGGTATGGTTAGCACTTTGATGAGAGACTGCCTAGGAATACCAGGTGCTTTAAGCTTTTGGGTTTTCTTTCCTACTTATATAATGTACTGGCGATTAGATTGGCTGGTCTTTAAATAGCCCTCTCTTTGCTGCTGTCTTCGCTTACGGCCATACCAACCTGGCTATGCCCGATCTCGTCTGATCTCGGAAGCTAAGCAGGTTTGGGCCTGGTTAGTACTTGGATGGGAGACCGCCTGGGAATACCAGGTGCTGTAAGCTTTTTTGGACATTTTTCACTTAGTATATAATAATTTTGCCAAAAAATAGAGTCAATGCCCGATCTCTGAATATTAACAGGTTTGGGCCTGGTTAGTACATGGATGGGAGACTGCCTGGGAATACCAGGTGCTGTAAGCTTTTTGGACATTTTTCACTTAGTATATAATAATTTTGCCAAAAAATAGAGTCAATGCCCGATCTCTGAATCTTAGCAGGTTTAGGTCTGGTTAGCACTTTGATGAGAGACTGCCTGGGAATACCAGGTGCTTTAATCTCTTTGGAAAATTTCACGAATTATATAATAATCTTTCATTTAAAAAAAAAAAAAAAAAAAAAAAAGAGTCAATGCCCGATCTCTGAATCTTAGCAGGTTTAGGTATGGTTAGCACTTTGATGAGAGACTGCCTAGGAATACCAGGTGCTTTAAGCTTTTGGGTTTTCTTCCCTACTTATATAATGTACTGGCGATTAGATTGGCTGGTCTTTAAATAGCCCTCTCTTTTCTGCTGTCTTCGCTTACGGCCATACCAACCTGGCTATGCCCGATCTCGTCTGATCTCGGAAGCTAAGCAGGTTTGGGCCTGGTTAGTACTTGGATGGGAGACCGCCTGGGAATACCAGGTGCTGTAAGCTTTTTGGACATTTTTCACTTAGTATATAATAATTTTGCCAAAAAATAGAGTCAATGCCCGATCTCTGAATATTAGCAGGTTTGGGCCTGGTTAGTACATGGATGGGAGACTGCCTGGGAATACCAGGTGCTTTAATCTGTTTGAAAAATTTCACGAATTATATAATAATCTTTCAATAAAAAAAAAAAAAAAAAAAATAGAGTCAATGCCCGATCTCTGAATATTAACAGGTTTGGGCCTGGTTAGTACATGGATGGGAGACTGCCTGGGAATACCAGGTGCTGTAAGCTTTTTGGACATTTTTCACTTAGTATATAATAATTTTTCCAAAAAATAGAGTCAATGCCCGATCTCTGAATCTTAGCAGGTTTAGGTCTGGTTAGCACTTTGATGAGAGACTGCCTGGGAATACCAGGTGCTTTAATCTCTTTGGAAAATTTCACGAATTATATAATAATCTTTCATTTAAAAAAAAAAAAAAAAAAAAAAAGTCAATGCCCGATCTCTGAATCTTAGCAGGTTTAGGTATGGTTAGCACTTTGATGAGAGACTGCCTAGGAATACCAGAAGCTTTAAGCTTTTGGGTTTTCTTTCCTACTTATATAATGTACTGGCGATTAGATTGGCTGGTCTTTAAATAGCCCTCTCTTTGCAGCAGTCTTCGCTTACGGCCATACCAACCTGGCTATGCCTGATCTCGTCTGATCTCGGAAGCTAAGCAGGTTTGGGCCTGGTTAGTACTTGGATGGGAGACCGCCTGGGAATACCAGGTGCTGTAAGCTTTTTGGACATTTTTCACTTAGTATATAATAATTTTGCCAAAAAATAGAGTCAATGCCCGATATCTGAATATTAGCAGGTTTGGGCCTGGTTAGTACATGGATGGGAGACTGCCTGGGAATACCAGGTGCTTTAATCTGTTTGAAAAATTTCACGAATTATATAACAATCTTTCATTAAAAAAAAAAAAAAAAAAAATAGAGTCAATGCCCGATCTCTGAATATTAACAGGTTTGGGCCTGGTTAGTACATGGATGGGAGACTGCCTGGGAATACCAGGTGCTGTAAGCTTTTTGGACATTTTTCACTTAGTATATAATAATTTTGCCAAAAAATAGAGTCAATGCCCGATCTCTGAATATTAACAAGTTTGGGCCTGGTTAGTACATGGATGGGAGACTGCCTGGGAATACCAGGTGCTGTAAGCTTTTTGGACATTTTTCACTTAGTATATAATAATTTTGCCAAAAAATAGAGTCAATGCCCGATCTCTGAATCTTAGCAGGTTTAGGTATGGTTAGCACTTTGATGAGAGACTGCCTAGGAATACCAGGTGCTTTAAGCTTTTGGGTTTTCTTTCCTACTTATATAATGTACTGGCGATTAGATTGGCTGGTCTTTAAATAGCCCTCTCTTTGCTGCTGTCTTCGCTTACGGCCATACCAACCTGGCTATGCCCGATCTCGTCTGATCTCGGAAGCTAAGCAGGTTTGGGCCTGGTTAGTACTTGGATGGGAGACCGCCTGGGAATACCAGGTGCTTTAATCTCTTTGGAAAATTTCACGAATTATATAATAATCTTTCATTTAAAAAAAAAAAAAAAAAAAAAGAGTCAATGCCCGATCTCTGAATCTTAGCAGGTTTAGGTATGGTTAGCACTTTAATGAGAGACTGCCTAGGAATACCAGGTGCTTTAAGCTTTTGGGTTTTCTTCCCTACTTATATAATGTACTGGCGATTAGATTGGCTGGTCTTTAAATAGCCCTCTCTTTTCGGCTGTCTTCGCTTACGGCCATACCAACCTGGCTATGCCCGATCTCGTCTGATCTCGGAAGCTAAGCAGGTTTGGGCCTGGTTAGTACTTGGATGGGAGACCGCCTGGGAATACCAGGTGCTGTAAGCTTTTTGGACATTTTTCACTTAGTATATAATAATTTTGCCAAAAAATAGAGTCAATGCCCGATCTCTGAATATTAGCAGGTTTGGGCCTGGTTAGTACATGGATGGGAGACTGCCTGGGAATACCAGGTGCTTTAATCTGTTTGAAAAATTTCACGAATTATATAATAATCTTTCAATAAAAAAAAAAAAAAAAAAAAAAATAGAGTCAATGCCCGATCTCTGAATATTAACAGGTTTGGGCCTGGTTAGTACATGGATGGGAGACTGCCTGGGAATACCAGGTGCTGTAAGCTTTTTGGACATTTTTCACTTAGTATATAATAATTTTGCCAAAAAATAGAGTCAATGCCCGATCTCTGAATATTAACAGGTTTGGGCCTGGTTAGTACATGGATGGGAGACTGCCTGGGAATACCAGGTGCTGTAAGCTTTTTGGACATTTTTCACTTAGTATATAATAATTTTTCCAAAAAATAGAGTCAATGCCCGATCTCTGAATCTTAGCAGGTTTAGGTCTGGTTAGCACTTTGATGAGAGACTGCCTGGGAATACCAGGTGCTTTAATATCTTTGGAAAATTTCACGAATTATATAATAATCTTTCATTTAAAAAAAATAAATAAATAAAAAGAGTCAATGCCCGATCTCTGAATCTTAGCAGGTTTAGGTATGGTTAGCACTTTGATGAGAGACTGCCTAGGAATACCAGGTGCTATAAGCTTTTGGGTTTTCTTTCCTACTTATATAATGTACTGGCGATTAGATTGGCTGGTCTTTAAATAGCCCTCTCTTTGCTGCTGTCTTCGCTTACGGCCATACCAACCTGGCTATGCCCGATCTCGTCTGATCTCGGAAGCTAAGCAGGTTTGGGCCTGGTTAGTACTTGGATGGGAGACCGCCTGGGAATACCAGGTGCTGTAAGCTTTTTGGACATTTTTCACTTAGAATATAATAATTTTGCCAAAAAATAGAGTCAATGCCCGATCTCTGAATATTAACAAGTTTGGGCCTGGTTAGTACATGGATGGGAGACTGCCTGGGAATACCAGGTGCTGTAAGCTTTTTGGACATTTTTCACTTAGTATATAATAATTTTGCCAAAAAATAGAGTCAATGCCCGATCTCTGAATCTTAGCAGGTTTAGGTCTGGTTAGCACTTTGATGAGAGACTGCCTGGGAATACCAGGTGCTTTAATCTCTTTGGAAAATTTCACGAATTATATAATAATCTTTCATTTAAAAAAAAAAAAAAAAAAAAAGAGTCAATGCCCGATCTCTGAATCTTAGCAGGTTTAGGTATGGTTAGCACTTTGATGAGAGACTGCCTAGGAATACCAGGTGCTTTAAGCTTTTGGGTTTTCTTTCCTACTTATATAATGTACTGGCGATTAGATTGGCTGGTCTTTAAATAGCCCTCTCTTTGCTGCTGTCTTCGCTTACGGCCATACCAACCTGGCTATGCCCGATCTCGTCTGATCTCGGAAGCTAAGCAGGTTTGGGCCTGGTTAGTACTTGGATGGGAGACCGCCTGGGAATACCAGGTGCTGTAAGCTTTTTGGACATTTTTCACTTAGTATATAATAATTTTGCCAAAAAATAGAGTCAATGCCCGATCTCTGAATATTAACAGGTTTGGGCCTGGTTAGTACATGGATGGGAGACTGCCTGGGAATACCAGGTGCTGTAAGCTTTTTGGACATTTTTCACTTAGTATATAATAATTTTGCCAAAAAATAGAGTCAATGCCCGATCTCTGAATCTTAGCAGGTTTAGGTCTGGTTAGTGTCACTGGGTGACTAATCCGGGCGGAACTGTAGTGTGGGAAATATTTCCGCCCGGACCAATTTAAGTGAAACATAAGTTCTGTTCCGGTTGGCCCAAGGTGGGGAAATTATCCAAAATACATGTCAGGTGTGGGAAGAGGATGTGTTGGATACCGATTGGAGGATCGGGAAGGATGCAGTGATATAAAAGGGGCTGGTTTATGAACAGGAGTAGGGTTTTTTTGTTCTGCTGTTGTTCCACGGGATACGGAAGTGGCTGGTTGTGGCGTGGATGTTGCGATTTACGGGCTGCAACGGAGAATCCAAGGAAAATGGATATTGGAAGTGCGGAGGAAGTTAAGTGATCGACCTTTTGTATGTTGTGTTTACCTCTTATTGTGGATTGAGTTGAAGGAGCGATCCTACGTTTGGAAGGCCCCTGAGTGAAGGAGATCATTGAATTCGTGTTGGGAGAGGACAACACTGTGCACTGGTGGGTGAAGACTTTACGAACATTTCTTGTATATTGTGGAGAGTGAATGATGGATGTGGAGGGAGACTAACCGCCTTTAAGAAAGGATTCCGACTGCATATCTCTCCGTAGCAGTGGAAAATCCCCCCCCCCCTCTTGTGTTGATCTGATAATCCTCAGTGCTTGTGTGTTTACTCAGTGTTGATAGTAGTGCCTTGCGTTGGAGATCGCTGGGAAAGACGGAGAGACTCCGGTGTACGATATATCTGCCTGCTGTGGTCTGCCCTCCTGCCTTTGTCCATCTGACCCGCCCTGTCAGGACTCTGAGCCCGAAACGGGAATACACCACCGATCTTCTTTCACTGAGTGTGTGGAGTGTGGTGAGTGCTGCTATATTGAAGTGTACACACGAGAAGAATTGTAGTGCCTTTGTGGTGTGTGGTGTTTGTCCGTGGTTGTGTCCCTGGTCGTAGGAAGAGGCCTGACGGAGAGGAGTAGTGTATTGGTGGCAACCACAGTTTTTACCTTAAGTAAGCTGGAGCTCGGACGTGTTGGAGGCGCCTCTGGAGGAGGTTGGATGACGTTGCCCACGCAGCAATCTCTGTAAGCTTTTAAATCAAAGCCTTATCCTTTTTATCCATGTGACGTTGTGTCATTGGCCTTGTCGGCAACCACCGGCCCTGTGCGTGTCGTCTGTGCTGTTTATTTGACGAGGGAAGCGAAGGACAACAGCCGATCCTCCCCCGTGTGCCCCCTTGTCAAGCTGGGCGGGAAGCCCAGTATTGTTTGCAGTCTCACCTGTAAGGCCCACCAGCCGTCAGTCATCGACTAAACCCGTATCTGCTTGGAATACAGACCTCTGAATATCTTCAGTGGTGAGTAGTGCATTAACAGCCCAGCCCCGTGAATACTCACCCGTGTAGTGAACACTGTACTTACTTGAGAGCTAGAACCCCTGCACGCTAACAGCTCAGCCCTGTGAATACCCACCTGTGTATGGAACACTGTACTTACATTGAGAGCTAGAACACCTGCACGCTAACAGCTCAGCCCTGTGAATACTTACCTGTGTATGGAACACTGTACTTACATGGAGAGCTAGAACCCCTGCACGCTAACAGCTCAGCCCTGTGAATACTTACCTGTGTATCGAACACTGCACTTACCTGAGAGCTAGAACCCCTGCACGCTAACAGCCCAGCCCTGTGAATACCCACCCGTGTATCGAACACTGTATTTACCTGAGAGCTAGAACCCCTGTACGCTAACAGCCCAGCCCTGTGAATACTTACCTGTGTATTGAACGCTGTACATACCTGAGAGCTAGAACCCCTGCACGCTAACAGCTCAGCCCTGTGAATACCCACCTGTGTATGGAACACTGTACTTACATTG
>NW_020529409.1:55000-62500 GCF_003368295.1 Carassius auratus
TGCACTGGTGGGTGAAGACTTTACGAACATTTCTTGTATATTGTGGAGAGTGAATGATGGATGTGGAGGGAGACTAACCGCCTTTAAGAAAGGATTCCGACTGCATATCTCTCCGTAGCAGTGGAAAATCCCCCCCCCCCTCTTGTGTTGATCTGATAATCCTCAGTGCTTGTGTGTTTACTCAGTGTTGATAGTAGTGCCTTGCGTTGGAGATCGCTGGGAAAGACGGAGAGACTCCGGTGTACGATATATCTGCCTGCTGTGGTCTGCCCTCCTGCCTTTGTCCATCTGACCCGCCCTGTCAGGACTCTGAGCCCGAAACGGGAATACACCACCGATCTTCTTTCACTGAGTGTGTGGAGTGTGGTGAGTGCTGCTATATTGAAGTGTACACACGAGAAGAATTGTAGTGCCTTTGTGGTGTGTGGTGTTTGTCCGTGGTTGTGTCCCTGGTCGTAGGAAGAGGCCTGACGGAGAGGAGTAGTGTATTGGTGGCAACCACAGTTTTTACCTTAAGTAAGCTGGAGCTCGGACGTGTTGGAGGCGCCTCTGGAGGAGGTTGGATGACGTTGCCCACGCAGCAATCTCTGTAAGCTTTTAAATCAAAGCCTTATCCTTTTTATCCATGTGACGTTGTGTCATTGGCCTTGTCGGCAACCACCGGCCCTGTGCGTGTCGTCTGTGCTGTTTATTTGACGAGGGAAGCGAAGGACAACAGCCGATCCTCCCCCGTGTGCCCCCTTGTCAAGCTGGGCGGGAAGCCCAGTATTGTTTGCAGTCTCACCTGTAAGGCCCACCAGCCGTCAGTCATCGACTAAACCCGTATCTGCTTGGAATACAGACCTCTGAATATCTTCAGTGGTGAGTAGTGCATTAACAGCCCAGCCCCGTGAATACTCACCCGTGTAGTGAACACTGTACTTACTTGAGAGCTAGAACCCCTGCACGCTAACAGCTCAGCCCTGTGAATACCCACCTGTGTATGGAACACTGTACTTACATTGAGAGCTAGAACACCTGCACGCTAACAGCTCAGCCCTGTGAATACTTACCTGTGTATGGAACACTGTACTTACATGGAGAGCTAGAACCCCTGCACGCTAACAGCTCAGCCCTGTGAATACTTACCTGTGTATCGAACACTGCACTTACCTGAGAGCTAGAACCCCTGCACGCTAACAGCCCAGCCCTGTGAATACCCACCCGTGTATCGAACACTGTATTTACCTGAGAGCTAGAACCCCTGTACGCTAACAGCCCAGCCCTGTGAATACTTGCCTGTGTATTGAACGCTGTACATACCTGAGAGCTAGAACCCCTGCACGCTAACAGCTCAGCCCTGTGAATACCCACCTGTGTATGGAACACTGTACTTACATTGAGAGCTAGAACCCCTGCACGCTAACAGCTCAGCCCTGTGAATACTTACCTGTGTATGGAACACTGTACTTACATTGAGAGCTAGAACCCCTGCACGCTAACAGCTCAGCCCTGTGAATACCCACCTGTGTATCGAACACTGTATTTACCTGAGAGCTAGAACCCCTGCACGCTAACAGCCCAGCCCTGTGAATACTTACCTGTGTATCGAACACTGTACTTACCTGAGAGCTAGAACCCCTGCACGCTAACAGCCCAGCCCTGTGAATACCCACCTGTGTATGGAACACTGTACTTACATTGAGAGCTAGAACCCCTGCACGCTAACAGCTCAGCCCTGTGAATACTTACCTGTGTATGGAACACTGTACTTACATTGAGAGCTAGAACCCCTGCACGCTAACAGCTCAGCCCTGTGAATACTTACCTGTGTATCGAACACTGTACTTACCTGAGAGCTAGAACCCCTGCACGCTAACAGCCCAGCCCTGTGAATACTTACCTGTGTATCGAACACTGTACTTACCTGAGAGCTAGAACCCCTGCACGCTAACAGCCCAGCCCTGTGAATACCCACCTGTGTATCGAACACTGTATTTACCTGAGAGCTAGAACCCCTGCACGCTAACAGCCCAGCCCTTTGAATACTTACCTGTGTATGGAACACTGTACTTACTTGAGAGCTAGAACCCCTGCACGCTAACAGCTTAGCCCTGTGAATACTCACCTGTGTATTGAACTCTGTATTTACCTGAGAGCTAGAACCCCTGCACGTCAACTGCCTAGCTCTTGCTTTAAACTTACCTGGAGTGGAGTCGGCGGGAAATTAAAGGCTGAAGTGGAGTGTTGTCGAGGAAGGGCTGAAGAGGAGTGTTCTTGAGACTGGAATCCGTATTTGTGGATAAAGAATAGTTCGAGTCATCATTAGTTTTAAAGTTTCCTTACCCCTTTCCCCAAACTTTTAAACAAATAAAATTGTTACATTTTAATCTTGGTTGTCCGTCCATTCATTGGGGTGTTGTGGGACCTCCTCGAGGTGGAAGTTAGAGGGAGGAGCGAGACCCGTTGAATTGGTGGTCCGCTCCGGCCTGTGACATTAGCACTTTGATGAGAGACTGCCTGGGAATACCAGGTGCTTTAATCTCTTTGGAAAATTTCACGAATTATATAATAATCTTTCATTTAAAAAAAAAAAAAAAAAAAAAGAGTCAATGCCCGATCTCTGAATCTTAGCAGGTTTAGGTATGGTTAGCACTTTGATGAGAGACTGCCTAGGAATACCAGGTGCTTTAAGCTTTTGGGTTTTCTTCCCTACTTATATAATGTACTGGCGATTAGATTGGCTGGTCTTTAAATAGCCCTCTCTTTTCTGCTGTCTTCGCTTACGGCCATACCAACCTGGCTATGCCCGATCTCGTCTGATCTCGGAAGCTAAGCAGGTTTGGGCCTGGTTAGTACTTGGATGGGAGACCGCCTGGGAATACCAGGTGCTGTAAGCTTTTTGGACATTTTTCACTTAGTATATAATAATTTTGCCAAAAAATAGAGTCAATGCCCGATCTCTGAATATTAGCAGGTTTGGGCCTGGTTAGTACATGGATGGGAGACTGCCTGGGAATACCAGGTGCTTTAATCTGTTTGAAAAATTTCACGAATTATATAATAATCTTTCAATAAAAAAAAAAAAAAAAAAAAAATAGAGTCAATGCCCGATCTCTGAATATTAACAGGTTTGGGCCTGGTTAGTACATGGATGGGAGACTGCCTGGGAATACCAGGTGCTGTAAGCTTTTTGGACATTTTTCACTTAGTATATAATAATTTTGCCAAAAAATAGAGTCAATGCCCGATCTCTGAATATTAACAGGTTTGGGCCTGGTTAGTACATGGATGGGAGACTGCCTGGGAATACCAGGTGCTGTAAGCTTTTTGGACATTTTTCACTTAGTATATAATAATTTTGCCAAAAAATAGAGTCAATGCCCGATCTCTGAATCTTAGCAGGTTTAGGTCTGGTTAGCACTTTGATGAGAGACTGCCTGGGAATACCAGGTGCTTTAATCTCTTTGGAAAATTTCACGAATTATATAATAAATCTTTCATTTAAAAAAAATAAATAAATAAAAAGAGTCAATGCCCGATCTCTGAATCTTAGCAGGTTTAGGTATGGTTAGCACTTTGATGAGAGACTGCCTAGGAATACCAGGTGCTATAAGCTTTTGGGTTTTCTTTCCTACTTATATAATGTACTGGCGATTAGATTGGCTGGTCTTTAAATAGCCCTCTCTTTGCTGCTGTCTTCGCTTACGGCCATACCAACCTGGCTATGCCCGATCTCGTCTGATCTCGGAAGCTAAGCAGGTTTGGGCCTGGTTAGTACTTGGATGGGAGACCGCCTGGGAATACCAGGTGCTGTAAGCTTTTTGGACATTTTTCACTTAGTATATAATAATTTTGCCAAAAAATAGAGTCAATGCCCGATCTCTGAATATTAACAAGTTTGGGCCTGGTTAGTACATGGATGGGAGACTGCCTGGGAATACCAGGTGCTGTAAGCTTTTTGGACATTTTTCACTTAGTATATAATAATTTTGCCAAAAAATAGAGTCAATGCCCGATCTCTGAATCTTAGCAGGTTTAGGTCTGGTTAGCACTTTGATGAGAGACTGCCTGGGAATACCAGGTGCTTTAATCTCTTTGGAAAATTTCACGAATTATATAATAATCTTTCATTTAAAAAAAAAAAATAAATAAAAAGAGTCAATGCCCGATCTCTGAATCTTAGCAGGTTTAGGTATGGTTAGCACTTTGATGAGAGACTGCCTAGGAATACCAGGTGCTATAAGCTTTTGGGTTTTCTTTCCTACTTATATAATGTACTGGCGATTAGATTGGCTGGTCTTTAAATAGCCCTCTCTTTGCTGCTGTCTTCGCTTACGGCCATACCAACCTGGCTATGCCCGATCTCGTCTGATCTCGGAAGCTAAGCAGGTTTGGGCCTGGTTAGTACTTGGATGGGAGACCGCCTGGGAATACCAGGTGCTGCAACCTTTTTGGACATTTTTCACTTAGTATATAATAATTTTGCCAAAAAATAGAGTCAATGCCCGATCTCTGAATATTAACAGGTTTGGGCCTGGTTAGTACATGGATGGGAGACTGCCTGGGAATACCAGGTGCTGTAAGCTTTTTGGACATTTTTCACTTAGTATATAATAATTTTGCCAAAAAATAGAGTCAATGCCCGATCTCTGAATCTTAGCAGGTTTAGGTCTGGTTAGCACTTTGATGAGAGACTGCCTGGGAATACCAGGTGCTTTAATCTCTTTGGAAAATTTCACGAATTATATAATAATCTTTCATTTAAAAAAAAAAAAAAAAAAAAAGAGTCAATGCCCGATCTTTGAATCTTAGCAGGTTTAGGTATGGTTAGCACTTTGATGAGAGACTGCCTAGGAATACCAGGTGCTTTAAGCTTTTGGGTTTTCTTCCCTACTTATATAATGTACTGGCGATTAGATTGGCTGGTCTTTAAATAGCCCTCTCTTTTCTGCTGTCTTCGCTTACGGCCATACCAACCTGGCTATGCCCGATCTCGTCTGATCTCGGAAGCTAAGCAGGTTTGGGCCTGGTTAGTACTTGGATGGGAGACCGCCTGGGAATACCAGGTGCTGTAAGCTTTTTGGACATTTTTCACTTAGTATATAATAATTTTGCCAAAAAATAGAGTCAATGCCCGATCTCTGAATATTAGCAGGTTTGGGCCTGGTTAGTACATGGATGGGAGACTGCCTGGGAATACCAGGTGCTTTAATCTGTTTGAAAAATTTCACGAATTATATAATAATCTTTCAATAAAAAAAAAAAAAAAAAAAAAATAGAGTCAATGCCCGATCTCTGAATATTAACAGGTTTGGGCCTGGTTAGTACATGGATGGGAGACTGCCTGGGAATACCAGGTGCTGTAAGCTTTTTGGACATTTTTCACTTAGTATATAATAATTTTGCCAAAAAATAGAGTCAATGCCCGATCTCTGAATATTACAGTTTTTCTCAATTGCTAAAACACAATTTCTGAAACCTTGCTCCATTTTCTGAAAACATTGAACACAAAACCTCATCTTCAAGCACTATTTACAAAACCTCTGACTCCTCTTGCAAAATGAAACTTTCGCCTCAAAACAGTTTTACCTGTGTTCAAAATCAAACACTGCTCTCAAATCATAAACAAAGTGATCAAAATGATATACACTATCAAGCAGTCAGTAAACAATACACCAACAAATAGAAAATACATTTTTCAAAACGTAGTTCTCAGGGAAAAGTAAATTTTTAATCTCAAAACAAAGTTCATATTATTCCGTCATTTGTCTTTTGATGAACGAAAACATGTTCTATCATAGTAGCTCAAAATTGATCAGAAATTACTACTCTGCTTTGCTCTTTGCAGGTTTTTTTTTTGGTTCTTCCTCCTTCTACCCCTATTTTTACAGTACTGTACCCTGCATCTCATAAACTTGTGCTTGGTCTCTGTGATAGTGTAATTATTGTTATTTGTTGATTTGTTGACCTCGTTGACCAGGGACTTCAACAATGGCCCGCTGTCCAATCATGTTTCGGCCTCTCCTTCTCCTCCTCCTCCTCCTCTTCCTCTTTCTTGCCCTCCTCCTCTTCCTCTTCCTCGCCCTCCTCCTCCTCCTCCTCTTCCTTGCCCTCCTCCTCCTCCTCCTCCTCCTCTTCTTTCTTGCCCTCCTCCTCCTCTTTCTTGCCCTCCTCCTCGTCGCCCACCTCGCATACGCACTCGTCCTCCTTCCCACCTTCAACAACCTGTTTGCTCTCTGAACTGGCTTATATTGGTTGTGTCACATCATTTGAAACAGGTTAAATCAATTTTGAGTGGTTGTGTTTAATCAATGACATATGTTCTCTATTTGTATTTGATTGTTGCCACTTGTGTTTACCAGTATGAATGACATGTGCATTAGAGTGCAGAATGTGTTTTGAGAATGAGAATGTGTTTAGCGTTTTGCTGAAGAGTCTAAGTGAGATCTGCAAATTGTGTTTTACCATGTGAAATGGTTTAAGGTATTGACAACAGACTGCACAATTAGCTAAATAAGTTCAGGCAACTGAGAACTTTGTTCAGCCAATGGGTTTTGGTGTTTTAGCAATTGAGAAAAACTGTAACAGGTTTGGGCCTGGTTAGTACATGGATGGGAGACTGCCTGGGAATACCAGGTGCTGTAAGCTTTTTGGACATTTTTCACTTAGTATATAATAATTTTGCCAAAAAATAGAGTCAATGCCCGATCTCTGAATCTTAGCAGGTTTAGATCTGGTTAGCACTTTGATGAGAGACTGCCTGGGAATACCAGGTGCTTTAATCTCTTTGGAAAATTTCACGAATTATATAATAATCTTTCATTTAAAAAAAAAAAATAAATAAAAAGAGTCAATGCCCGATCTCTGAATCTTAGCAGGTTTAGGTATGGTTAGCACTTTGATGAGAGACTGCCTAGGAATACCAGGTGCTATAAGCTTTTGGGTTTTCTTTCCTACTTATATAATGTACTGGCGATTAGATTGGCTGGTCTTTAAATAGCCCTCTCTTTGCTGCTGTCTTCGCTTACGGCCATACCAACCTGGCTATGCCCGATCTCGTCTGATCTCGGAAGCTAAGCAGGTTTGGGCCTGGTTAGTACTTGGATGGGAGACCGCCTGGGAATACCAGGTGCTGTAAGCTTTTTGGACATTTTTCACTTAGTATATAATAATTTTGCCAAAAAATAGAGTCAATGCCCGATCTCTGAATATTAACAAGTTTGGGCCTGGTTAGTACATGGATGGGAGACTGCCTGGGAATACCAGGTGCTGTAAGCTTTTTGGACATTTTTCACTTAGTATATAATAATTTTGCCAAAAAATAGAGTCAATGCCCGATCTCTGAATCTTAGCAGGTTTAGGTCTGGTTAGCACTTTGATGAGAGACTGCCTGGGAATACCAGGTGCTTTAATCTCTTTGGAAAATTTCACGAATTATATAATAATCTTTCATTTAAAAAAAAAAAAAAAAAAAAGAGTCAATGCCCGATCTCTGAATCTTAGCAGGTTTAGGTATGG
>NW_020529409.1:67500-85139 GCF_003368295.1 Carassius auratus
CTGGTCTTTAAATAGCCCTCTCTTTGCTGCTCTCTTTGCTGCTGTCTTCGCTTACGGCCATACCAACCTGGCTATGCCTGATCTCGTCTGATCTCGGAAGCTAAGCAGGTTTGGGCCTGGTTAGTACTTGGATGGGAGACCGCCTGGGAATACCAGGTGCTGTAAGCTTTTTGGACATTTTTCACTTAGTATATAATAATTTTGCCAAAAAATAGAGTCAATGCCCGATCTCTGAATATTAACAGGTTTGGGCCTGGTTAGTACATGGATGGGAGACTGCCTGGGAATACCAGGTGCTGTAAGCTTTTTGGACATTTTTCACTTAGTATATAATAATTTTGCCAAAAAAATAGAGTCAATGCCCGATCTCTGAATCTTAGCAGGTTTAGGTCTGGTTAGCACTTTGATGAGAGACTGCCTGGGAATACCAGGTGCTTTAATCTCTTTGGAAAATTTCACGAATTATATAATAATCTTTCATTTAAAAAAAAAAAAAAAAAAAAGAGTCAATGCCCGATCTCTGAATCTTAGCAGGTTTAGGTATGGTTAGCACTTTGATGAGAGACTGCCTAGGAATACCAGGTGCTTTAAGCTTTTGGGTTTTCTTTCCTACTTATATAATGTACTGGCGATTAGATTGGCTGGTCTTTAAATAGCCCTCTCTTTGCAGCAGTCTTCGCTTACGGCCATACCAACCTGGCTATGCCTGATCTCGTCTGATCTCGGAAGCTAAGCAGGTTTGGGCCTGGTTAGTACTTGGATGGGAGACCGCCTGGGAATACCAGGTGCTGTAAGCTTTTTGGACATTTTTCACTTAGTATATAATAATTTTGCCAAAAAATAGAGTCAATGCCCGATCTCTGAATATTAGCAGGTTTGGGCCTGGTTAGTACATGGATGGGAGACTGCCTGGGAATACCAGGTGCTTTAATCTGTTTGAAAAATTTCACGAATTATATAACAATCTTTCATTAAAAAAAAAAAAAATAAAAAATAGAGTCAATGCCCGATCTCTGAATATTAACAGGTTTGGGCCTGGTTAGTACATGGATGGGAGACTGCCTGGGAATACCAGGTGCTGTAAGCTTTTTGGACATTTTTCACTTAGTATATAATAATTTTGCCAAAAAATAGAGTCAATGCCCGATCTCTGAATATTAACAAGTTTGGGCCTGGTTAGTACATGGATGGGAGACTGCCTGGGAATACCAGGTGCTGTAAGCTTTTTGGACATTTTTCACTTAGTATATAATAATTTTGCCAAAAAATAGAGTCAATGCCCGATCTCTGAATCTTAGCAGGTTTAGGTATGGTTAGCACTTTGATGAGAGACTGCCTAGGAATACCAGGTGCTTTAAGCTTTTGGGTTTCTTTCCTACTTATATAATGTACTGGCGATTAGATTGGCTGGTCTTTAAATAGCCCTCTCTTTGCTGCTGTCTTCGCTTACGGCCATACCAACCTGGCTATGTCCGATCTCGTCTGATCTCGGAAGCTAAGCAGGTTTGGGCCTGGTTAGTACTTGGATGGGAGACCGCCTGGGAATACCAGGTGCTGTAAGCTTTTTTGGACATTTTTCACTTAGTATATAATAATTTTGCCAAAAAATAGAGTCAATGCCCGATCTCTGAATATTAACAGGTTTGGGCCTGGTTAGTACATGGATGGGAGACTGCCTGGGAATACCAGGTGCTGTAAGCTTTTTGGACATTTTTCACTTAGTATATAATAATTTTGCCAAAAAATAGAGTCAATGCCCGATCTCTGAATCTTAGCAGGTTTAGGTCTGGTTAGCACTTTGATGAGAGACTGCCTGGGAATACCAGGTGCTTTAATCTCTTTGGAAAATTTCACGAATTATATAATAATCTTTCATTTAAAAAAAAAAAAAAAAAAAAAGAGTCAATGCCCGATCTCTGAATCTTAGCAGGTTTAGGTATGGTTAGCACTTTGATGAGAGACTGCCTAGGAATACCAGGTGCTTTAAGCTTTTGGGTTTTCTTTCCTACTTATATAATGTACTGGCGATTAGATTGGCTGGTCTTTAAATAGCCCTCTCTTTTGCTGCTGTCTTCGCTTACGGCCATACCAACCTGGCTATGCCCGATCTCGTCTGATCTCGGAAGCTAAGCAGGTTTGGGCCTGGTTAGTACTTGGATGGGAGACCGCCTGGGAATACCAGGTGCTGTAAGCTTTTTTGGACATTTTTCACTTAGTATATAATAATTTTGCCAAAAATAGAGTCAATGCCCGATCTCTGAATATTAACAGGTTTGGGCCTGGTTAGTACATGGATGGGAGACTGCCTGGGAATACCAGGTGCTGTAAGCTTTTTGGACATTTTCACTTAGTATATAAATAATTTTGCCAAAAAATAGAGTCAATGCCCGATCTCTGAATCTTAGCAGGTTTAGGTCTGGTTAGCACTTTGATGAGAGACTGCCTGGGAATACCAGGTGCTTTAATCTCTTTGGAAAAATTTCACGAATTATATAATAATCTTTCATTTAAAAAAAAAAAAAAAAAAAAAGAGTCAATGCCCGATCTCTGAATCTTTAGGTATGGTTAGCACTTTGATGAGAGACTGCCTAGGAATACCAGGTGCTATAAGCTTTTGGGTTTTCTTTCCTACTTATATAATGTACTGGCGATTAGATTGGCTGGTCTTTTTTTTTATTTATTATTTAACCTTTATTTAACCAGGAAAGTCCCATTGAGGTTAAAAACCTCTTTTTCAAGGGAGTCCTGGCCAAGAGGCAGCAAAAACACAGTCAATTACATTTATAAAAGTTATACAATACAAATAATTAAAAACATTTGCAATTTAAACAGGTCATTTCAGGTTCTCTCAATCTGGACTTAAAAGCATTTAAGGAAATGAGTTCAGATAATTTCAAGTCTTTTTGCAAAAAGTTCCATGCAGAAGGAGCTGAGTAGACAAAAGCCCTTTTTCCCAGTTCTGTACGGGCAAATGGAACAAAGAGCAGCAAGTGATCATTTGATCGCAATGAATAAGAATCAACACTTCTCCATGTGATTAAACTACAGATGTAGGATGGCAAAAGACCAAGCATGGCCTTATAGATAAAAGTATGCCAGTGCCCTGATCTCCTGTTGGACAATGATGGCCATCCCACTCTGGAATATAATTCACAATGATGGGTCAAGTTTTTACAATTCGTAATAAATCTCAGAGACGCATGATAAACAGTGTCAATCTTATACAGACATTGTGCTGAAGCGGTCCTATACACCAGGTCTCCATAATCTAAGACAGATAAAAATGTTGCAGTGACTAGCTGCTTTTTTGCTTTAAAAGAAAAACAAAATTTATTTCGAAAGAAAAAGGACAGTTTAAGTTTGAGTTTCTTCACAAGGTTGTCTATATGAGGCTTAAAAGTGAGAGCATCATCAAGCCAGATACCAAGGTACTTATAAGAATGAACCACCTCTATGACACTTCCAGTCAAAGTGAACACAGGAGGAGGAGCTTGAGAAACCTTCTTAGTATTTCTAAACAGCATCAGTTTGGTCTTATCAGCATTGAGAACCAGCTTAAGCTGCATAAGCGTACGTTGAACCACATCAAAAGCTTTCTGCAAAGACTCAACCGCTTTAGCTGGGGATGATCCAAAACAATAAATAATCGTGTCATCAGCATAGAAATGCATATTAGCATCTGACATATTGTGGCCTAGTTCATTTATATACATAATAAACAATAGAGGACCTAATATTGAGCCTTGTGGCACCCCCTTTTGGACCTTCACTAATGCAGAACATAGACCATCACATTTAATGCACTGAGTCCTGTCACTCAGATAATTCATGAACCAGGAAACTACACAATCAGACAATCCCAGACAAAGAAGCCTTTGCTTTAAAACAGCATGGTCCACTGTGTCAAAAGCTTTCGACAGATCAAGAAAAAGTGATGCACAGAATTGCTTTCTATCAAGAGCGACAAGTATGTCATTAATTACTTTTGTAACAGCAGTGATGGTACTGTGCTTTTTCCTGAAGCCTGACTGCAGTTTAGAAAGGAGTTCATTTGAGTATAAAAACTCTTTATTTGGTCTGAAACAAGGGATTCTAAAATTTTTGACAAAACACACAAATTAGTATAGGTCGATAGTTAGTTAAAACTGCTGGATCACCTCCTTTAAACAAGGAGTAACAAAAGCTGACTTCCAAACTGATGGTATTTCATTGTTTTGAATTGACAGATTAAAAATAATTGTAAGGGGCTCTGCAACAAAATCAGCCGCCTTTTTCAAAAAAGTAAGGCTCTATTAAATCTGGTCCAGGAGGTTTTCTGTGATCTAATGCTTTAAGAGCTCCAGTGGCACCTGCTGCACAGTAAAAGAAACAAAATTAAAAGGCTCTCCAGAAAACACTGATGAGTATGTGCATGGAGTGACAGCGACTACTCCTGTCGACTCGGACAGAGAACCAACTGATACAAAATGCTCATTAAAGCAATTTAAGACATCAACTCTGTCGTAGACTGGGAGAGAGTTTTTTAAGACAAATTTTGGGAGGGCTTCATTACTTTTATTCACAGAAAGAGACTTGATGACTTTCCAAAATTTCTGTGTATTATTGAGGTTTTCACTTGTGACTGATAAATAATATTCTGATTTAGCCTTTTTGATAAGAGAGGTACATTTATTTCTTAGTTGTCTGAAAATGGACCAGTCAGTGGCAGAATCACCATTTCTAGCTTTAGCCCATGCCACATTTCGCTGATGGATAATGTCTGACAACTCTGGAGAAAACCAAGGGTTTTCCCGTCCCTTCACTCTGTGCTTTGTCCAAGGAGCATGTTTATTTACAATTTTCTCAAAATTCTCCTTAAAAAGTGTCCAGGCAAGCTCAACGTCAGGCAACAGGCCTAGCTGTCCCCAGTTAATCAAAGATAGATCATGATGATAGGCTTGTTCATTAAAATTTTTCAAATTCCTCTTTCTAATAATTTGTGATTTACATTTGGGTATTTTACTGCCTCTCGAAGTAGCAATAACACAATGATCACTCAGATCATTACAAAAGACACCCATGGATAAAAATTTATGAGGGACATTTGTTAGAATCAAGTCAATTAAAGTAGATTTATCTGGATATTTGAGATTAGGCCTTGTAGGTACATTTACCAACTGGCTAAGATTGACAGAATCACAGAAAGATTTAAATTCATCAGAAACAACATTTAGCCAGTCCCAATTCAAGTCTCCGGCCAGTAAAAGTTCCCTATAGTTTAATCTGGACAAAAGAAGCTTTAAAGATGATAAAGCCTCCCTGGAGGCCGATGGAGGTCTATAACACCCCACAACAGTAATTGAAAGGGACTTAAATATTTCAACATTTAAGGCCAAAAACTCCATTTGCTTACAGAGAGACTCAGACAGAACAACTGATGCACCAAATCTTGACTTAACATAGATAGCAACACCACCACCTTTCTTGGGCCTGTCACTGCGAAAAACATTATACCCATGCACATTTATATCTTCATTAGTAATTGATTTCGTCAACCATGTCTCCGAAATTATCACTATGTCTGCATCTGTAGATTCAATCCAAATTCTAACCATGTCCATTTTGGGTAGTAAACTGCGAACATTAAGATGAACAAATTTAAGTCCAGGCATTGATTTAAATTCAGCAGGGGTCAAGACACATTGCAAACCGGGGCCAGGATTGGGCTGCACATTTCCAGATAAAAGTAGGAGTAGTGTAATAATCAATCTGCATTTCACAGTATATTTTGAAGCCGGCCTATCATATGCTGAAACCAGGCAATGCCTGTCATTAATTGAGAAAGACAAATTATACAAAGCAAAACAATTTTGCAGTTTAGGCAAATCCCAGTACAGATCCATCCAGAAATCCAGGTTCCAACAAAAGTGTAATGGTTCCTGGTGCATGTCAATACTGGTTTTTGTGCCACTATAGTAGGTATCCTGTATGCCCACCATATTATTAAAACAACTCACCCTAGAATCAGTGTCCGGTTTCAAGTTCCAAGTGACCAACAGGGATAAGAAAATTAAGAAAAATGCCATCGTCATTAATTTACTAATAGTAAAGTTGACTAATAACAGTACCAGTTTATCTTGTAGAGTATGGCTCAGCTTCCACAATGATGTTGCAGGCTTAGGCTTGTTAACCCAAGCTCCAGGAGAATGTAGCAGGCCAGGCCTGTTAGCCTAACTCCAGGAGTATGTAGCAGGCCAGGCCCGTTAGCCTAGCCTCCAGGATGATGGGTGAGACTCAGGCTGGTTTGCCAAAGCTCCAGGAGAATGAAGCACGCCAGGCCCGCTAGCTTTGCTCCAGGGGTATGTAGCAGGCTCAGGCTGGTTTGCCAAAGCTCCAATGAGGTTGTAGCAAGCTCAGGCTGGTTAGCCAAAGCTCCAAGAGGATATACCAGGATCAGGCTGGTTAGCCCAAGCTCCAAGAGGATATACCAGGATCAGGCTGGTTAGCCCAAGCTCCAGGAAGATGTAGCAGGCTCAGGCTGGTTAGCCCAATCTCCAAGAGGATATAGCAGGCTCAAGCCCGTTTGCCTAGCTCTGTTTAGCCTGGGCTAATAGGATCAGTTGGATCAGGATCAGGTTAGCTCAGAGCAGAGGTAAAGTGTCATTTTTAAAGTGTCATTTTAAACTCATAGTAGTCCACAATCTTCTTAAAAGTTCAAGATGAAATTTCCATATAAATAACTTGTACAACTTAAAAACTACAACTTAAAAGGAGTAAATACTATGAAATCCATTTAAATGCAATCAGTCCAGAGAGAGACACTGAGCAGATCTTAGATAGCTGCCATCTTGGATTTTTCAAGGCATCTTCTGTACCTAGACCTAAGCCAAGTGTAAATGCCCTCCACGGTGCATCTTAGATCCAATACAAGATGCAACTCAGTCAAGCTTACTGTTAATGCATGGTTGTTTAAGCCACATATGTAAAATGTACTCCTCCCAAATGGAAATACATTAAAAGGCAGACATTTGGAAGCCCCGTAATCTACATAAGCAAGCAATTATAAATGAAGCAACTGCACAACTCCAACATTCATACGTTATACAAAAAATATTTTGCAACATTTTTGACAAGTCAAGTCTTGATCAAGCACAATGCTTAGCATCGTCTGCTTTACATATATCTGTATATAGCCAAGTGTGGATGGAATAAGAATACCTCGTTGAATGAAATCCAGTCAATTGGGTTACATGAATTGAATAAGTGAATTTAAATCCATATTCTGATCACTCTATCAATGCACACTGGGAAAACAACACATATTCTTCAGTAAATTATGCTTGCATGGAGATTCCTCATAGAGAAAGTAGAAAAAGTAGAGCATGTTGGAGAAAGATTTCCATCTGAAGATGGATGATTGCATGTTAGGTGTGTTGTGGGGTGTGAGTGAGTCAACAGGCCCTTCATGCACTTGAGGCTGCAGGACATTTCATCCAGAAGACTTTCTGAAACAATCGAGGAAGGAACCAAGTGCATGTTTGACCGGCCCTTTGCCCCACTGCCCAAATAAAGATTGCCGATATAAATGCAGATGGTGCTCCAACTTAGCAGATGTTTGATATTGATTGAATTTTTCTTCAGCAGGGAAAATAAATGCTCCAGGTTTAATTTTAATACAAGATAAACAAGGCCTAACTGTGGCATGCTGTCTACCTCTCTGAAGATAACTGCGACTTCTTGACAGTTACACAAAATTGTGTCTTCTTATAAAAGGAAAGTAAAAAAACAACAATTTACTTTAGGTTTAAATGTACTTTAAAATAAAAAAAATCGTTAAATTACCTGTATTTTTCAAGTCCCGTTAAGGTCAAGTCGGTAAATGCGATAACTTTCACACAACACGCGGAAGGATACAAAACAGCAGCGCCATTAAATATGAATACCGTCCGCCCTAAAAAATAGTTCCTCAGCTACAGTGATGATTTCGACAAATTTACAGATCACATACTACCAGTTTTTTTATGGAAGAATTAATATAAATGCATAAACATAAAATTGCTAACCTTTTCTCCCTTTTATCTCAGCAGAGTCGAATGTCTGCAGTAATCGACGATATGACTTAAATTCGTCTTGCAGTATGACACGTGATTAAAAACAACAGAAACGTCACAAGCTTTATGAAAAAATAAATTTTATTAAGAAGAGACAATTAGTATTGTTGTTCAGTTCAAATATATGAAAATTCCAGACAGGGCTTGAGATTCCTGAGACCTAAACATGTGCCTATTTTGTGTGATGGCTTAGAAACAATAATTATATTTAAATATGATGTTTGTGTCAGTAAATCATAAAATGTTCATCAAACGCATTTAGGTTTTAGGACATCTTTGATGAATGGTTTTGATCCACGTCAAATGTTACTTTATATCAGCTTGATGAGGCTCATTTACTGTAAATAGCTCAGCTTTATTATTTTCTCCACTAGGTGGAGCTGTGTGCCTAAATATAATTATTCTCAAGTTAATTCTAGAGAAATTACATTCTTACATGCTCACCTTTTTTTTTTTTTTTTTTTTTTTTTTGCTCTGTCCTGTGGAGATTTACACACATTAACCATAATACTAAAGTTAAATACCTTACTCTTAGATAAAACACAAAATTACATCCCTGTTTCACAAGCTAGCAAAAATATCTTTATACAATGCAAAATTTGAAAGGTTTATGCAACACGAATTGGACTTTAAATGAAGAGAATCATCATCCAACCCTGAAAATGTATAGAGAAACAGTGGCACAGACCGTCACAGATAGCGACACTGATAGAGGAGTTTATGTCATTTACAGACAGTAAACATAATGGCAGTAGTAGCCTATGGGAAGTACACACAAGCGTGACAGGAGGATTACAGGACCAAGTCAATGTCCTGAAGGCAAATTCTGCTCAATAACTGCTGAAGGAAATATTTTTGTGAGACAGTCTTTCACCAAGAGAAAGGTCACCACTTTAGCAGTTTTGCATACGATTATTAGAGTCACTGATTTATTTGCCCAGCCGCTTTGCCACGTCCTGATAGGCCAGTTCAATCTCATTGTCTGCCGCACAGGTGTTGGTGAATTCATCCCGGGCGTAAGCTTTCTGCAGGTACCTCCAAACCCCACTGAACTCTGATGGGATCTCAAAGTTACGGTATTTCTTAGAAACCACCTGAATGTGGCGGGAAAAAAGGAATGACATGAAACAAATGACACTGCTAGATTATGATCCAAACAAATCATCCTATAAGGATTTAAAAAAAAATGTCAAGTTGGGGCAAGTTGTCAATATCATATATGTTGCAATTCATCAATTGCAAATTGCTATTCATGAAACAGCAACAATGTATGTAACAATATATTGTGACCTTCATTTTTGTTGTGCTTTAATACAATAGACATAGTTTCAAAACAGATACTTCAATTTGTAATTTATTTGAATTGTTTTACCATTTTAATTTAGCCATTAACTAGGCTTAAATACATTTTAAATAAATATATGATGGGGTAAATTACTTTTTCTGTTAGTTAAGGTAGTATTTGATATTTCAGCAAAAGTTGTTATTGTCAAATTGACATCAATAAGCTGCAAGATCCCATTGTGGCAACTAAGCCCATATATTAAGTGGGACAACATGACTTGCTGTTTTTTTTTTATATATATATGGTTAAAAATGGTGGGAATGTTCGAAAGACTTAAAGTGTGTATCTGTGCAGAAATTGACTTTAAAAGGTAAACCCACCCTGAGAAACATTCAATGCAATAAAAGGAACATTTCAGCAATGAAAAAGCAATGTTTTAGGAACTTTTTCAGCATTCACCACTATTTTATCTTGCACTAAATGATCAGTTACAGCAGATCTCCCAGCGGTACATCACCTTCACTACATGCAGTTTGGGGAGGAGGTTGCAGTCTGCGAGCGTTAATTCATTGCCGTCCAAGTACTTGCGGTTGGAGCACTTCTCTTCCCCCGTACTATCGACATCAATCTCGTCCGGCAGAGGGGAGTTCAGGAAGTTGTCCAGTTTCTTCAGAGCTTTCAGTAGCCCCTTCTCCAGACCTGCACAGCCAAAAGTTTGATATGTGCTTGTGCTAATGTTTTTATCTGAAGAAATACAGCGGCTTTAATTCAAGACAATCCCTGTAAAGGCCTAGCGGAATGCTATGAGCTCTGGATAACATGTGGCTCCATATTTCACCGCTGACAGAAGAGCATCCATAAAGAGCTGTAGATATTCCTTGAACCTGTCTAATAAGTCACGAAGCAGACACTAAACTCACTTGCATTGGCTCCTGGATTTGTGTTCTTGATGTAGGCTGAGAACTTTGCAAAGATGTCATTTCCCGCCGTGTTTGACTCCTTGTTCTTCGCAGCCAGTTTTGGATACCTTTGGACGTGAACGAAAAATAAGGTTGTTCACGTTGCATAAACAATCAATCCATCAATGAACATCCTGTCCACCTACTTGGGAGGCGCTAGCATCTCTTCCAAGAATTCTTCGATCTTGTTGACGTCTGTTCGCACTTCGCCATTGAAGGTAAGGAATGGTGGAGGAGTCCCGGGAGCAAGATTATGAAGATCTGCTGGTTTCCTTGAAGAAATAGGGATTTTGTTTTTATTTTTAATGCATGTTCACATTTGATTTTGATGATTACATAACACAGTCAATTAAAGCCAGTGGAAATGCTTGATAAGCACAGCTTTTTTTTGTGCTTGTCTCATTGAAACGGGACTTAATGGGAGGGACATATCTATCAAAAGCTATCAGACTTTAACTAAAAGCCACACAATTTTCTAACAGCAACTCTCATGCCCAAAGCAGATTTTTAAATACAATTTAATTACCTTTTCAGGTCGACAGTGGTGACGTTGAACACGACTCCCTTCAGCCACAGGATCATAAAAAGCCTTTGAGAAAAAGGACAGTTCCCAATACTTTCTCCATCACTGCCAGCCTGAGGAACACAGACTGATAAATCAGACTCAATGCATCACGTCATAGCCTTAGTAGCCTATCACCAGAGTATTTTTTTATTTTGTGCATTCTTCAATATCTTGAACATCTTGAAAATAATGAACTTGTTTATTGTCAATCAGCAACATAAAAATTCATGCAATGAACAATGACCTAAAATTTATATAATACATATATATATTAAATATAATTCTTATCATAAGTCAAAAATGAATATATATATATTAGTATCATTAGGTCAGATATGAGATTATTAAACCCCTGAAAGTCATTCACCATTCAGTGCATGATTTGCAATCTTCAACACAATAGTACACAGCACAAAGAACCAATTGGGATTTAGTGCCAAATTTCCATATCTGAAATTAGGCAATCAAGCTATCCAATAGCATCCTTAACTGGGCCAGTAACCTGAGCCAGATATCAGATCTGCACTTGAGCTGAATTATTCATGGAAATTCCATTACCTGCCCCATTAGCCCACAGCAAAGGGGTTTGGGGTCATACTGTACCTGTCAACACAACTATGAGATAGACACCAGCCTCGCCACCTAAAATTAATGTGTTTAGCACTTAAGCATGCTGGGAAAAAATGCACAGAGGTTGGTTTTCAAAGGGGCAACGCTTGATTGGCTCAGAACGAATGTCTGAGTTATTGCTTATGTCACACTTTAAGACATCTGACAAACTCAATCCACATTCACATAGGATAAAGTATATTCAGAGCAAGGACTGAATATAATTTGTGCATCGGATTTCAGAGCTTTGTCCATGCAGAACTCTTGAAAATAAAGGTTCTTCATTAGAATTTGTGGTTCCACAAAGAACGTTCAACATGCATAAAACCTTTCCACTGCACAAAAGGTTCCTTATAGTGATCCTTATTTATAGATTATTAAAATAGTCTATACATTTAGAAAAATGGTTTACTGAAAAGTTTACTTAGGAACCCAAAATGGTTCTTCTATGGCATTTGCTTTGTTGTTGTTGTTGTGCTAAACAGTTAAAATTAGCCACTTGATTACAAGACATTCTTCAAAAAATACAAGAGAGGAAAACCAAGGTCTAGCTCGGACCAAGGAAACAGAACCGGAGCACACAACGTTTTTAATAATTTATTAATAAAAAACGACTAATGCATCTTCTTCAGAGTCAAACAATGAAAAGGCAACATACAGATTCTTCAAAATATCTTATTTTGTGTTCAACAGAAGAAAGAAAGAAAACCATACAAGTCTGAAACAAATGCAGAGTGAGTAAATCAATCATACACAGTATGCAAACGTTTAATACTAAAAGTTATGGGCTGTCAAATCACTAAATCTAATTTTAAGCCAATTAGATGAGGTCATATAACAGTTAGCAAGAATAAAACAGTTTTCCAAACCCTGTCACTAATTTACTGTCACTATTTGCTTTATTAATAACTTTGATGTTACATGCAAGAAATACAGTGTCTGACCTTCTGTGATTTTCGATTTATAAATGTTTTACGTCTTTATCAAGATTCCACCCTCATTCTTTCACCAGTTTCAGCTGTTAACATTATCTAAACATAAAAAAAAACAATGCAAATGAACCACAGAAAGCAGCTGAAGAAATGAGACACTTGAACACAGAGGAATTAGAGCATGAGGTGTTGATAGAAAGGAAGAAATAATTCAGGAGCACCCCAAAGTATCTGCTTTGAAACTGTCCTGGACCCATCTTAACCTCAAACGAAACTGCTAGAACGGTCAGAAAGCTTTTCAAAGTATTGATTCCTGACTGTTGATTAAATGTGCAACATCCATGCACATTAAAGCTGATTGTCATGCTTACCTTCACGAAAAGCTCGATATCAGGGTCTTTGTCCTCCTCATTTGAGGTCATATCGCTTAAACTCACTCAAATTCAGAAGCTGATGGAGAATTATTGGTTTGTAACCTCCTTCTCCTTGGATGTGGGAGTCTTTTATGTGTCCGGGTGGCGGGGTGTTGTGATGGTCTCGATGCTGTAACAGGTCGGTGGAGGTGCGGTCTTGTTTTGATTTGGCCCCTGCGGTCAGCTGTCAGTGAGAGCCGCTCTGACTGTCACAGAAAAGCCAAAAATAGCCTCTGCACGGCGCAGGAGCAAAAGGGAGGAGTTCGGTGTCACCTACACCAGCTCAGTGTCACTCAGGTCCTTTATAGAAATGTGATGAATCATATTTCACTCCTTCCTGTCAAAACCTGAGTCACGAATCACTGACCTCTCACAGCACTGGTGTGAAAATCCAAACTAGGTTTAGTAGTCATACTAAAAAAAAATGTTCTTTTCCCTACTAACGAATCAGATGAGAATCAGACAGATGTGGCGTACTGTAAGTAACACATTTAATGGGGTCACTGTCTCTCAGGCCCCACTTCATAATCAGCTGGAGGTTCGGTTTGGGAGGGTTATGGGAAACTATTCCGGTAAGTTCTCTCTAAATATAGAGCTGTAGGCTCCCTGAACACTCATTTACACATGATTACTGACCTCAGGACTGTACAGTAACAGTCACACACTAAACCAATGCTCAGTATTCAACAACAACTAAGCAGATAAGTATTTGTGGTACGTCACATTCGATTAAGCACACTGAAAATATGTAATACGATTTATTTATACACAAATATTCAAATGTTTTGGGGGCATTAAATGTATTTTATTTATTTTTAAGGAAATTAACACTTTAATTTAGCAGGAATGCATTATATCGATCATAAAAAATTTAATTAAATTATTTTAAATAGTTTTATAAGACTATACACATGGCTATGCAAGTCCATGTATTTTTTTTTATAAATTAATGCTTTTATTTAGCAAACTTAAATTTAATCTAAATAAAATTGACGATAAAGTCTTTTTGGAAATTCTATTTTAAATGAATGCCTTTATTTTAGTGTGATTTTACACTAATTAAAAAAATCCTGATAATGTTTTTTTTTTATTAAATAATGGCACAATTGTTTTCAACATTGAAAATAATAAGAAATTATTATATTTAAGAATTGATAAGCAAATGAGTAAATTAAAATGATTCACTAATGATGCTGAAAATTCAGCTTTGATCACAGCAATAAATTACATTTTTTTAATATATCCAAATCGAAGACAGATATTTATATTGTAAGAATATTTAACAATATTACTGTATTTTTACTAAAATTAATGCAGCCTGAGTGAGCAGATATAAAGATACACTATCAGCCAAGAGCCCAATTCTCCTAAATTAACATCAATTCTATACACAAAAAAATCTACATCATATTTCTCTCTTGTTCCACAGAATGAGAGACGACTTAATAAAAGTCCTTACAACAGTGTCATGATATACAGTAACAAGCTGTAGTTCACCTGCATGTTTACAGTAACAAAGTGAGACCTCTAGTGGCTGCTAAACACTAAAACAACTTTAGTTAGTCACACACAAACTTTAAATATCTGAAATAGAGGTTTTATTTGGTTTTCAGATGACAAATGTCATGTATTTCTGAGTGACAAAAGGATCCATAGAGTTTTTGCTTTGCATAGTTTCATGAAGAACCTACGACCTCAAACATTTGAAAGCCAAATACTGCACGAGCCAAGGTGACTTCCTGTTTCAGTAACTAAAGATTGAAGCGAAATAATATTGACCACTGTTAAATGTACAGAAATGACTGCAAGAAATACTATAAAATGGCAAGCAATGGCTAAAAAAAGTCAAAAAAGAAAAAGTTTTACACAGCTTTTCAAATGTAATTTCTCGTCAAGTCAAAAACGAAGAACGACTGCCATAAAATAAAAAATAAAATATCTGTTACAAAATATACACAAAAAAAATAAAAATTGCTCATGTTAAAAGCAGCAAAATGTTCCCTTCCCCAAATCTGAAGCTACAGATTACACCAGCTTTACAGTGCATTCACACATACAGCGATCTCTGAGAAACATTCAACCACACAAGAAACATTCAGGTAAAAGCCCTCATAAACCCTAGAAATATTCCTCAATAGAGATTCAAGAAGAAATGGGAGATTTAGCATTTCTTTAGTCACATCGGTTCAAAATAAACCCTTTCTAAAAAGTAATAAAAACCATGCAACCTCTTATAAAAAATAAATAAATATTAATATTTAACTGTTTGTGTGTTCCCTGGTGGTGAAGACGGATCAAACATGTGACTCAATAAATAAAGTTTCACTACAGGCAAGCTCAGTACGGGCATTTTCAAGTAACCTCAGTATCCTGTTTCTTCACCCAAAAGAAGCTTGTAATAATTGTTATTGCTTATGATGTTCTGCATTTCCCAAAAGTTTTGCAAAGCTAAGTAGAAACTATTGTCATCAATGCATTCTAGAATCTACTTAGACTTACGATGATTTTGGGAAACGCACCGCAGTTTAAGAGCATGAAGCATGGTGTGCATCAGTAACCTGACTGCTAACATACAGTATGCATAGATATAAAGCTATTTGTATATGCATATGATAACGCTAAAAAGCATTTAATCATTCGGAAATCTGTTAAATGTAATGATAGCGTGCTTGTGCGTGTGAGATGTTTTAGGAAATTTTCTAACACAATTATAATATATATTTTTTTGTTGAATATTGTTGTTGTCCAGGGTATGGAAACTTATTTCCACCACAAAAATACAAATTGCCACAATTCTGACTTTTTTCATTGCAATTCGGGAGAATTGAGAATTGTAAGATATAAACTCTTTATTGCAAAATATTACCTCAGAATTTGAAGAGAAGTGTGAAATTCGAGATTAAAAGTAGCAAATACCTTTAATCTTTCATTCCACTGCAAAACGATGCTGGACCTTTTTCCTCAGAATTGCATGTTCCAGTTCTCAGTTTATATCCCACAATTCTGAGGAAATCAATTATAAAGTCAGAATTGTAAAATATATGTAAAAAAAAATAATAAT
Organism: Carassius auratus; assembly: GCF_003368295.1. Taxonomy (NCBI): domain Eukaryota; kingdom Metazoa; phylum Chordata; class Actinopteri; order Cypriniformes; family Cyprinidae; genus Carassius; species Carassius auratus. The sequence goes on from NW_020529409.1 coordinate 83,415, forward strand.
AATAATAATAGTAATAATTTTTTTTTTTTTTTTTTTTTTTGTGGCAGAAATTAGCTTCCATATCAGGAAAAGGAATAGGAATAAAGGAACAGTTCACCTAACTCCAAACTTGTCTGAGTTTCTTTCTTCTGTTAATCATAACAGAATATATTTTGAAGAATGTTGGTTGTCAAACAAGTCCATTGACTTCCATAGTATATTTTTTTCCATTCTATGGAAGTCAATGTTGACCAGCAACTGTTTGGAATTTCCATTTTTGGGTGAACTATCCCTTTAAGAAAAAGAGTGAGACATTTTCAAAATGAACATCTGTGAAATATTTCTATCTCAAGAGCTGCTGATAATGTTGAGGACATGTTTTGTCATGTCTTCAGTGTTTCGCAGAATTTTGTTACCTTACAGTTTCAATACGATTGGCACATCGGCACCATTTCAGCATTTAAAGGAACAGTTCGCCTTAAAATGCAAATGCAGTCATCATTTAGATGAACTATTCCTTAAAAATGTGCTTGTATCGAGTCAAATGTCTCCATCCGAGACAGTCCCTGCGTCTAATAACTGCTTCATTCCAGCAGTGGCACGTCATCATCGTCCTCCTCTAACTCCAAGCGGGCGAACGGACGTGAAGACGAGACATCTCTGTTCTTCATCAGCTTGAATAGACAGGTGAAGGTGGTCAGGATGATCAGAACTCCGATGACGATGCCCACCGCTAGCGCTAGCTGCCCGCACTGCTCGTTAACTAGCGCACAGCGCACATAAGTGAAGCTGCCGTTGTTGGGCTTCGGAGGGATGCCCAGCAGGTGACACATGAGCGGGTAGAGATCCACACTGTTCAAGCTCGACATCTTGTAGCCTTTGCGAAACGCAGGCCCATGGGCGGCCAGGAAGGGGTGCATGCTGGGAAATGTATTGTCATAGCCATGATCGCCCACTGCAAAAAAAAAAAAAGAAATATATATATATTAACAAAACATAAAAACAATATGCATTTTGCAAATACCATGAAAAAATTAAATTTTCCAGGAATTTCAAACTCTAGATGTTTTTAACAAGGACATTTCAAGAAGACAGATGTAAAATAACTCTTACGGCGCGGGAGTCTGCCATTTTTGACGATCGTCCAGCCTTCATCTGCCACCAGAATGATTGGCTGAATCCTCGCGTTGTTTTTATAGTGCAGCCGATCGGGAACTTCATCCTTCAGGTACACCTTCATGTGAGGGTGACATCTGGACAGGTTTTTATATACAGTCGAATTATCTGTGAATAAAAAAAATAAATAAATAACTAAAAATACAACGAAATATGCCTATTAGAAGGAAAAACTGTGGGATTCTGAGGAATGGATATAAAGAAGATAAAATGCGATTGCTAATGACAGACCAACATCTACAGCCTTGTCTGTGGACTATGCATTAATGCAAAACATTTTAAAATATTGCGTAAAATAAGAATCACTTTAAATTCAATATTAATGTTGTATAATGTTTAATTAAATCTATATTATAAAAACTAAAACTGATTCAATATTATTTAATGTAATGTTTTAAAATGATGATATCAGTATATCACTGATTAATATTTTGTTTTAACTGTTCCAAGTTTTAATAATTTAGTAGTTTTTTGTCATTTTTGGAGAATCATTTTTATGTAAGTTTTAGTTTTTTAATAAAGTATTATCTATATGTTTTTATTAATTGTATTAGTTTTTTTTAAATGATT
>NW_020529410.1:0-23036 GCF_003368295.1 Carassius auratus
TTTTCCCGATGCCACCGGGGTGGTGTTGCACTGACGACTTGAGCCCTCCATCGCTGCTTGCAGCTATATTTAGGCTCAGCCCGAAGGGGCGAAGACCCTATTGTTCTTCTAAGGATTCTTAGGCTCAAGCCCGAAGGGCGAAGAGCCCTATTGTTCTTCTAAGGATTATTCTTGTTATTATTATTTTATTTTTATTAACCTTCAGGGTGTTTTGGGGCCTTAACATGCTCAAAAACTCTTGAAAATTGGCACACACATTGGAATCTGCGGCCATCAGGACGCCGCAGAGGCTGGGCCCGGCGTGGCACAGGGGCTCTACAGCGCCCTGGAAGACAGTCAGAATTCTGAACCATAGCTCAACACACACTTGCATGTATTTATATCAACTCGGTACACTATAGACTCATTGAGCCGAACAACTTTCACACTTTATGTCATAGCTCCGCCCAACAGGAAGTCAGCTATTCAGGGCTGTTAAAAAGCATGCTCTGGAATTTGAAATACTCCTCTGAGGTTTTCAACCCGTTCGCCACGAAACTCGGTGAACATGATCTCAAGACATTGAGGATGAAAAATTGCGAGGGATTTTTGATATCTCGAACGGTTTGCCCGTGGCGAGGCATGGAACTTATGGCGAGAAATGAGAAACAGGAAATGTCTAATAACATCCACATACATTTCCTGAATTTGATCAAACTTCATGGGTTTTGTTCGTTGTATGATACCGATTGTATATATGTGGCTATAAGAGTCAACGTTATAGCGCCACCAACTGGCAGCAGGAAGTGTGTCATTTTCCCAAATGCTTTGAATTCAGCATCTTATTTTTACTCGATTTACTTAAAACTTCATCAGAATAATGACAAAACACGGCCGATGTAAATCTGTTGTGGGGATATTGATATCTGATATAGTGTTGCCATGGCAACGTGTCAAACTTGAATGTTCTGTTATGGTGAGTTTGAGGCAGACAACAAGCTCAGATTTACATGAAACTCAAAACACATATCAGTATTAGTGATAGCTAGACAATGGCAAAAAGCTTTTAAAAGGGCGTGAAGGAGGCACTCTATAGCGCCACTTTTGTCAAAAGTGGGGGGTTAGTTTTAGCTACAGACACCAAACTTGGTACATAAATTGTTCTTTTCAAGACGGACAACTTTCTAATTCACAGTCATCAGCTACGATCAACAGGAAGTCGGCTATTTTGATTTGAATGTGTATTTTTGAGATTTTACAGTTGTGAATTAATGAATACTCCTCACAGGGGAAGTACACTATACACACCAAACGTTGTCTACATGAAGAAAAAACATCGAGGAACTTAAATTGCGAACAGATTTTGGTTAGCTTGAACGGTTTTGTCGTGGTGATTTTTTGAAATGACAGTAAAAAGTGAAACATTAATCGTCTTGTATTTTTAAATTGCAGCTTCCAAACCTTTAAAAACATTTTTAATTTAGAAAACCAGTGATTCTGAGGAAATATGCATAGTTTCATGACTTTACAGCACTGTATGATTAAAAGAAAATTAAAAAACTGTCAGACATCTGATCTCACTCTGTCACTCTGTGTGCTGACTCTGTGTGTGTGTGTGAGTGTGAGTGGGGGAGGGGTGTGAGCTGAGTGGCAGACAGACAGAGAGAGAGAGAGAGAGAGAGAGAGAGAGAGAGAGAGACTTAAACATCTCTTTAATCACCAGAAAAAAAACTGTATTTTAAATAGTTATTTTTTTGTTGTTGTTGCTAATTGTGCTGTTATCATTAAATCTTAAGAAATATCTTAGGCCTTATCCTTTTCTGACAGTTTCAGTGATTAAAAAAAATCCTAAAAAACCTTATTTGTGCTGCAAATAATAATTTCAAACTCATTTGATACTGACCTCTGTCACCCTGTGACATGACATTTATTTGAATTTACATAATCTCAAGGATGTAACAGTAAAACTGTTCAGCTCACAGATGAAGACTAAGCTTTAATGCAAGCAGAACTATTTCACAAATGCTTATAGGTTAATGAAATCATAACAAAACACTTTTAAATTATTTAAGGATTTGGTAACACTTTAAAATAATGTCTCAATTGTTAACATTAGTAAATGCATTGGTAACACTTCATAATAGCTGCAATTCTTAGCTAAGCATTAGTAAATAGTCAGTTCATGCTTTATATAGCCTTCTCCCAAAATTAATATTTTAGTAAGCATTTTATAAATACAGCTATAATTAAATTGTTCATGGTTTATATGCACATTTATTTTGAGGAGATTAAAGGCTGTAATCTCCCTAAAAAAAATGTAAAATAAAAAATAAAATAAATAAAATAAACAAACACAGAACTCATAAATATTTATTTCAAGATGCAATAAAAGAAAACTGTACACTTGAATTTATATATATATATATATATATATATATATATATACACACACACACAATTGCATAAGTTTATATTTAAAAATGTTTAGCAAGTGTACAGCTAATAATAATAATAATGCATTTTATTTAGTTTTAGCTACAGACACCAAACTCGGTACTTAAATTGTTCTTATCAAGACGGACAACTTTCTAATTCACAGTCATAAGCTACGATCAACAGGAAGTCAGCTATTTTGATTTGAATGTGTATTTTTGAGATTTTACAGTTGTGAATTAATGCATACTCCTCACATGGGAAGTACACTATACACACCAAACTTTGACTACATGAAGAAACAACATCGAGGAACTTAAATTGCGAACGGATTTTGGTTAGCTTGAACGGTTTTGACGTGGTGATTTTTTGAAATGACAGTAAGAAGGGAAACATTAATTGTATTGTATGTCTAAATTGCAGCTTCCAAACACTTCAAGGCATGTTTTCATACAGAGATCAAATCATTATGAGGAAATATGCATAGTTTCATGACTTTACAACACTGTATGGATAAAAGAAAAGAAAAAACTGTCAGACTTCTCAACTGACATGATCTCACTCTGGCCACTCCGTCTGTGTGAGGAAAGGGAGGGGGAGAGGGAGGGGGAGTGTGAGTGTGAGGGGGTTGGTGACTGTGAATCTTTGGTGACTGACAGTGTGTGTGGATTGTAGGGAGGGGCTGTCTGGCAGAGAGAGAGAGAGAGAGAGAGAGAGAGAGACCTAATCATTCCTTTAATAATCAGGAAAAAAAATCTATATTTTAAATTGTTATTGTTTTTGTTGTTGCTAATGGTGGTGTTTTTTTTCCTTTCATTACAGGTTAAGAAATCTCTTAGGCCTTATCCTTTTCTGACAGTTTTGGGATTTAAAAACATCCTAAGAAGCCTTATTTGTGCTGCAAATTATAATTTCAAACTCATTTGATACTGACCTATGACAACCTGTGACATGACATGACATTTATTAATCTCATGGATGTAACAGTAAAACTCTTCAACTGACAGATTAAGCTGCAATGCAAGCAAAACTATTTCACAAATGCTTATAGGTCATTAAAATCATTACAAAACACTAATAAATTATTAAAGGGTTTGGTAACACTGTATAATAATGTCTAATTTGTTAACATTAGTAAATGCATTGGTAACACTTTATAATAACTGCACTCATTAGCTAAGCATTAGTAAATAGTTCATGATTATAAAGCCTTTTCCCTTAATAATAGTCATTATTAAGCAGGAATACATCTCTAATTACATTGTTCTTGGTTTAAAAGCACATATATTACAAAGGAGATTAAAGTTTCAGTTGTCTTATAAAATAAATCAATAAACACAACCCAGTTTGATTCAGAATTCAGAAATATTTATTTCAAGATGCAATAAAAGGAAACTGTACACTTGAAAAGGTTTTGAGCGATTCTTGAAGGACTAGCATCACCTTCACTTGTACGATGGTTTGAGGAATATATCTTCCAGATAGTACCGCCGCTCCCTATATGCAGAGTATGCAGTCTTCGTAGAGCACCAACTCCCAGAGGGGGCACCAGTTGCTCAAAAAAAACAAAACAAATATGCGCCATTCTCCCATCCGCGTTCGCGACCACTCAATAGCATTTGAGAAGAAAGACTTGTAGTCACAAAACAATTGTAATGTGTTCATATAGGTGTCAGCTACAATGCACACCTTATACATTTTTTATACATTTTAAAATAAAGTGTTACTAAAGTTATATATATTGTTCTGTGTATGTGATTTCAAAGTCTAGATTGGTCGGATTAACCCTTTAACTGCCACATCCCTTAAAACTTGATTGTCAGAGGGTTACTGTAAATGCTTATGCCCGCTGGGCACAGTTTTCCCGATGCCACCAGGGTGGCGTTGCACTGATGGCTTGAGCCCGACATCGCTGCTTGCAGCTATATTTCTTATTATTTTTTTTATTTTTTATTAAACCTTCCGGGCATTTTTGGGGGCCTTAACATGCTCAAAAACTCTTGAAAATTGGCACACACATTGGAATCTGCGGCCATCAGGACACTGCAGAGGCTGGGACCCGGGCGTGGCACAGGGGCTCTACAGCGCCCCCTGGAACACCTTCAGAAATCTTGAACCATAGCTCACACACACTTGCATGTATTTATATGAAACTCGGTACACTTATAGATCTCATTGAGCTGAACAACTTTTACACTTTATGTCATAGGCTCCGCCCAACAGGAAGTCAGCTATTCAGGGCTGTTTTAAAAAAGCATGCTCTGGAATTTGAAATACTCCTCTGAGGTTTTCAACCCGTTCGCCACGAAACTCGGTGAACACGATCTCAAGACATTGGGGATGAAAAATTGCGAGGGGATTTTTGATATCTCGAACGGTTTGCCCGTGGCGAGGCGTGTAATTTATGGCGAGAAATGAGAAACAGGAAATGTCTAATAACATCCACATACATTTCCTGAATTTGATCAAACTTCATTGGTTTGTTCGTTGTATGATACCGATCGTATATATGTGAATATTAAGAGTCAACGTTATAGCGCCACCAACTGGCAGCAGGAAGTGTGTCATTTTCAAAATGCTTTGAATTCAGTATCTTATTTTTACTCGATTTGCTTCAAACTTCATCAGAATAATGTTAAAACACAGCCGATATAAATCTGCTGGGGGGATATTGATATCTAAAAATATTGTTGCCGTGGCAACATGTCAAACTGGAATACTTCTCAGGTGATTTTGAGGCATATAACATACTTAGAATTTCATCAAACTCAGAACACATATCAGTATTAGTGACAGCTAGACACTGGCAAAGGTTCATAAGAGGGCGTGGAAGAGGCACTCTATAGCGCCACCTTTTGTCAAAAGTGAGGGGGTTAGTTTTAGCTACAGACACCAAACTCAGTACAAAAATTGTTCTTATCAAGACGGACAACTTTCTAATTCACAGTCATCAGCTACGACCAACAGGAAGTCGGCTATTTTGATTTGAATGTGGATTGTTTTTTACATTTAGCTGTGAATGAATGCATACTGCTCAGAGGAGAGTAACACTATACACACCAAACTTGGTGTACATGTTGAAAAAACATTGAGGAACTTAAATTGTGAATGGGTTTTGGATAGCTTGGATGGTTTTGTCGTGGTGATTTTTTTAAATGACAATAAAGATGGAATTATTAATTTTCCTGCATTTTTAAATTCCAAACACTTCAAAACCTTTTTTCATACAGAAAAAAAAAGTTATTCTGAGTAAATATGCATAGTTTCATGACTTTACAACACTGTATGGATAACAGAAAATTAAAAAACTGTCAGACATCTCATCTCACTCTGTCCATCTGTTTGAGTGTGTGTGCTTAGACTTCCATTGTCTGAGAGAAATAGCGCCTCTACAGGTGCAGTTACCGGATTAAAAAAGGGAGGAGACTGTCTTTTGGTTTCACTTTTAAATCGGTTAAAATACAAATAAATACTTGGATTTAATTCACACTGACAAGCTAAACCAACATATATGATTATTATCAGGTCAGGGCTCATTAATAATGGATGTGTGGTCAGTGATACATGAGAAACACGAGAGATGAATCACCGCTCTGAGCAAGAGCGTGTGGAATGATGAGCTCAGAAAAAACGAGTTTATTCTTGTTTTATAGCTATTAAAAATAAAGTATTGGAGCGATATCACACAATTCACTAATTAGAACACACCAAGAGCTAAATTCAGATGTTTTTGAACTGTTTGTGTGAAAATGAAATATTTGCGGCTGCCTATCTGAAATCACTGCCTCCGATCAGCGCGCACAGTGTCACAAGTTCAAAACTAACGAATTTATTCTTGTTTAAGAGCTTTTTAAAATAAATTATTGCCATAAATGCACACAATACATCCATTATAACACAACACGAGCTAAATGCAGGTGTTTGTGACCCGTTTAAGTGTGCAAGACTATTTGAAAGCGCGACTGGCAGAATAACATGTATCTCTGGAGCTGCAGGATTCTGCCTTTCGTCGTAAGAACGAACACATCACGGACAAGATTATTTCAAAATACATAATAGCTTGTTTAATATAAACGAAAACAGCCACGTGAACATAAACTGTTGAGAAATAAATCTGAAGTGGATATACTGGATTTTAATATTAAGTGACCGCATATACCAGCTGCTTCTGTCTTCAATTTTAATCTATATAAAAAATTAAACTCATTCATCTTGGCTGCTTTTTTAATGTGTGTACGTATTTATTTATTATTTTGCTCTAACAAGACTTAATCTATATTTAATTAAATCAATTACATTTTATTTTACATTTGATTTGTCCATTTCTGCATCTAAACGCCTAAAAACCTAAAACATGCTCTATTATACTATTGTTAGCAATTTCTTTATCGTCCAATTTATCTGGTGTACACGCTTTTATTTTCATAATAAACTTGTTTGTTAGATTATACACAGTTATAGTGGTCTATAATAAATATTGACAGGTTTTATTCAAGCTGTTTAGAATGATCGCCGTAGGCTAATTTTTTTAAATGTAAATCCAAAAATAAATGAATAAATAAATAAAAAATAAAAAAACATTGGAAAAGAATAACTGTTGTACTTTTTTATACATTTTGTATAATTTCATAGTTTATGCATTATAGTTATAAGAACAAATACATTTAGCCACTCACATAGAAATCTTAGGCCTTATCCTTTTCTGACAGTTTTAGGGATTTTTCAAAATCCTAAAAAACCTTATTTGTGCTGCAAATAATAATTTCAAACAAATTTGATACTGACCTCTGACATCCTGTGACATGATATTTATTTGATTTTACATAATCTCATGGATGTAACTGTAAATCAGTTCAGCTCACAGATGAAGACTAAGCTCTAATGCAAGCAGAACTTTCACAAATGCTTGTAGGTCAATAAAATCATTACAAAACACTTACAAATCATTTAAGGGGTTTTATAACACTGTAAAATAATGTCTAATTTGTAAAAATTAGCAAATGCATTGAAAACACTTTATAATAACTGCACTCATTAGTAAATAGTCAGTTCATGCTTTATAAAGCCTTGTCCCAATATTAATAGTCAGTAGTAAGCAGTTTATAAATACAGCTATAAATAGCTTGTTCTTGGTTTATAAGCACATTTATTAAAAAGGAGAGTAAAGGGTCAGTTATCTTCCTATGAAAAATAAAAAAATAAAAATAAACAAACAACACAGATTGATACAGAACTCAGAAATTTTATTGTGGATTTATGATAAACTCAGCCTGTAAATGAATTCATACTCCACCAAGAAGACACAAGTAGTTCACACCAAACTGTTTTAAAATGAAGCCATACACTGAAGATGTTAAATTTCGAATGGGTTTAGGATACCTTAAATTTTAAACCTTAGCGATTTATTAAAGTAACATAAAAAAATACAATAGTTATTTTACTATATCTTTAAAATTTTTCATTCCAACTCTTCATAATTTTTTATATACGTAGAAGTCATCATTTGAAGGAAGCACAGTAAGTTTCATAGCTTTATCATTTTCAAGAGCCAGCATAAAATTAAAACTATCATAACTCATAAATCAAGCTTGCAATTCTTAGTACCAATAATGGCCACCAGATGGAGCTATAGGATTACTTTTAAATAATTATTTTAGAAACAAGTATGATTTAAATCATTTATAGAAATCTTTCAAATAAAAATATGTATTTTATGTATTTTACTGATAAAATGACCCTCACTTAATTAGAATAACAAGCTGAAGTATTGTGAACTGTAAATTAAGAAATAATTCTTTACAGGCTTTATGGACAGATACGTTTTGAGTGACTCTTGAAGGTTTAGCACCACATCCTCTTTTACCACTGTTTAAAGAATTAATCTTACAGAACAGGTTGGATGAATTTTGAATGGCTTGAATGGTTTTGTCGTGGTGATTTTTTGAAATAACAGTAAAAAAGTAACCAGTAAATGTCTTTTATTTTTTTAAGTGCAGCTTCTAAACACTTCAAAAAAATGTACACATAGAAGACAAGTCATTCTGAGGAAATATGCAAAGTTTCATGACTATACAACACTATATGGATGATAGAAAATTAAAAAACTATCATACATCTGATGTCACTCTGTCCCTCTGTCACTGTGGGTAATGTGTGTGTGTGTGTGTGTGTGTGTGTTTGTGTGTGTGTTAAGTGAATTAGGTGTGAAACTATCAGGGAGCATTTAGTCTCCAGTGCCAACATTTTACAGAACTGCCACTTTCCTGGAGTCTCAGAATTACAATGTGTCAGGTTCTGAGAGATCTAAGATTCCAAAAAAGGATTTAATTAGAATACCATGAAGTATTGTGAAATATATTAAGACTTTATATATAGGCTTTATGAACAGATTAGAGTGACTCGTGAAGGACCAGCACCACCTCCTCTTGTCCGATGGTTTGAGGAATATATTTTACAGAATCCGGGATTAAGATTTAGGAGCTCATTTTTATTCCACCTCCTTTCCTGAAAGTCTGTCTTGCAGAATTGACTAAAAATTAATCTTCACATTAATTTCTAATTATTTTGCAATTCTTTTGTCAGTTCTTCTTGACCTGTTTTTTTCTTCTTCTTTTCTGACCTCATGACCCAGTCAGCATTTTTGTACAATGGTCAAGTCTTAACTTATCCATTTCTGTATTGCATTTGTGTTTGATATTTCTCATGGGTATTACATAATTTTCGACTTTTGAGTTAAAACAGTTTGAGTCAAAACTCTTTTTTAGCGCATTTCATCTGTAAAAGAAAACATGCCTAATAATTCTGCACATGAATATAAGGAGTTTTTCTCTTCCAGCTTTCCTGGACTATTGTATAGCACTCATAAATGATTGAATAAAAAAATAATGGTAGTTATTAAGATTGATATGGTTTGGAATTGGTACAATGTGCTTGGAAAAAAATCACAATAAAACAATGTTTTAATGTTTAAGTTTGGAATATTAACTGACATGAATGAATGCTATATAAATATTGTTCATGTTAACATAATGTTTATAAATGAAATCTTATTGTAAAGTGTTACTAAAGTTATATATATATATATATATATATATATATATATTGTTCTGTGAATGTGATTTTAAAGTCTAGATGATTCGGATTAACCCTTTAACTGCCGTATCCTTTAAAACCTCACTGCCAGAGCGATATTGTGAATGCATGTGCCCACTGGGCACAGTTTACCTGGTGCCACCGGGGTGGCGATGGCATTGGTGGCTTGAGCCCGCCATCGCTGCTTGCAGCTATATTTATTATTATTATTCTTCTTCTCCAAAATGAATCGCATTTTTGAGGGCCTAAACATGCTCGAAAAGTCATGAAACTTTGCACACACCTCAGAACTGGCGAAAATTTACCTATGATATGGGTTTCAGAAGTGGGTGTGGCAAAATGGCTCAACAGCGCCACCTATACACGTTCAACGGTGTGCGCCTCGAGCTATGTTTCATGTACATGTATGAAAATTGGTATACACATGTAACTCTCCAATACCTACAAAAAAGTCTCTTGGAGCAAAATCCGAAACCCAACAGGAAGTCGGTTATTACTAATATTATGAGCAAATTTTGTGTCATTTTTGTCATTTCCATGCGTTGTATTTTAACGAACTCCTCCTAGAGATTCATTCAGATTAACACCAAATTTGGTATGCCTAATCTGAAGGCCTTTGCGATGTTAAATTGCGAAGCTTTTGAGTTTTCGTTAATGGGCGTGTCCGTGGCGGCCTGGCGAATTTCGATGATTCGCCATGAAACAGGAAGTTGCTATAACTCAGACATACAATGACCAATCTGCCCCAAACTTCACATGTTTGATGAGACTCCTGACCTGAACGTATTGACATGCCCATATTCAGTTATAGTCATAGCGCCACCTATTGGCAATAGGAAGTGACATATTTTACACTGCGATGAACTACTCCTAGAAATTTTATGACATCAATGTATTTTTTGTGGTCAGTCTAATCTAAAGCCCTGTGCGATGTTAAGTTGTGAAGATCTTGAGTTTTCGTTAAAAGGCGTGTCCATGGCGCCGTCACGAAATTCGATGTCTCGCCATGGGAATAAAAGATGTTATAACTAAGGCATAAAATGTCCGATCTTCCACAAACTTCACATGTGTGATAAGAGTCCTGGCCTGAACACATCTGAAGGCCAAAATTCCATCAGGTGTGGCAAAATGGCTCGATAGCGCCACCTATACACTTTCAACAGAGTGCGCCTCGAGCTATGTTTCACGTACATGTACAAAAATTGGTACACACATGTAACACACCAATACCTACAAAAAAGTCTCTTGGTACGAAATCGGAATCCCAACAGGAAGTCGGTTATTTAGAATTTTCTCTGCAATATTGGCGTTGTTTTTGCCATTTTCAGGGGTTGTACTTTAACAAACTCCTCCTAGAGATTTATTCAGGTCAACACCAAACCTGGTCAGTGTAATCTTAAGCCCTTTGCGATGTTAAATTGCGAAGATCTTTAGATTTCGTTAAAGGGCGTGTCCATGGTGGCCTGACAAATTTCGATGTTTCGCCATGAAAAAGGAAGTTGCTGTAACTCAGACATACAATGTCCAATCTGCCCCAAACTTCACATGTTAGATAAAACTTCTGCCCTTAACAGATCTATATGCCCACATTCAGTTATAGTCATAGCGCCACCTATTGGCAACAGGAAGTGACATGTTTTACGCTGCGACAAACTACTCCTATAATTTTTTTGAGATTAACATATATTTTGTGGTCAGTCTAATCTAAAGGCCTGTGCAATGTTAACTTTTGGAGATCTTGAGTTTTTGTTAAAGGGCGTTTCCATGGCGACATGACAAAATGTGATGTCTTGCCACAGCAAGAGAAGTTGTTGTAACTCAAGCATAAAATGTTCAATCTTCCCCAAACTTCACATGTTCGATAAGAGTCCTGGCCTGAGCACATCTGAAGGCCAATATTCCATTATAATGATAGCGCCACCTGCTGGCAACGGTAAGATTGGCACATATATGGGATATACTTTGATATATTCCACTTATATTTAGGACATTAAATGCATATTTCTCAACGTTCACCTTTTTACTAAAGCAACACGATGGCAGTGAGCCCGGGTGCGAGGGCCCGTTCATCGCTGCTTGCAGCTTTAATTATTATTATTATTCTTCTCCATAATGAATCGCATTTTTGAGGGCCTAAACATACTCAAAAAGTCATGAAACTTTGCACACACCTCAGAACCGGCGAAAATGTACATATGATATGGGTTTCAGAAGTGGGTGTGGCAAAATGGCTCAACAGCGCCACCTATACACGTTCAACGGTGTGCGCCTCGAGCTACGTTTCATCTACATGTATGAAAATTGGTATACACATGTAACTCTCCAATACCTACAAAAAAGACTCTTGGACCAAAATTCTAAACCCAACAGGAAGTCGGTTATTTTTAATTTTATGAGCAAATTTTGTGTCATTTTTGTCATTTCCATGCGTTGTATTTTAACGAACTCCTCCTAGAGATTTATTCAGATAAACACCAAATTTGGTATGCCTCATCTAAAGGCCTTTGCGATGTTAAATTGCGAAGATTTTGAGTTTTCGTTAATGGGCGTGTCAGTGGCGGCCTGGCGAATTTCGATGATTCGCCATGAAAAATGAAGTTGCTATAACTCAGACATACAATGTCCAATCTGCCTCAAACTTCACATGGTTGATAAGACTCTGGAACTGAACAGATTGACATGCCCATATTCAGTTATAGTCATAGCGCCACCTATTGGCAACAGGAAGTATCATATTTTATGCTCCGAAGAACTACTCCTAGAAATTTTATGACATCAATGTCTTTTTTGTGGTCAGTCTAATCTAAAGGCCTGTGCAATGTTAAATTGTGAAGATCTTGAGTTTTCGTTAAAGGGCGTGTCCATGGCGCGGTGACAATATTCGATGTCTTGCCATGGGAGTAGAAGTTGTTGTAACTCAGGCATAAAATATCAGATCTTGCCCAAACTTCACATGTTTGATAAGAGTACTGACCTGCACACATCTGGAGGCCAATATTCCACCGGCTGTGGCAAAATGGCTTGACAGCGCCACCTATACACTTTCAATGGAGTGCGCCTCGAGCTACGTGTCACGTACATGTACGAAAATCGGTACACATATGTAACACACCAATAGCTACAAAAAAGTCTCTTGGTACAAAATCCGAATCCCAGCAGGAAGTCGGTTATTTTGAATTTTCCCTGCAAAATTGGTGTTGTTTTTGCCATTTTCAGGGGTTGTACTTTAACGAACTCCTCCTAGAGATTTATTCAGATCAACACCAAACTTGGTCAGTGTAATCTTAAGCCCTTTGAGATGTTAAATTGTGAAGATCTTGAGGTTTTGTTAAAGGGCGTGTCCATGGCGGCCTGACAAATTTCGATATTTCGCCATGAAAAAGGAAGTTGCTGTAACTCAGACATACAATGTCCAATCTGCCTCAAACTTCACATGTTAGATAAGACTTCTGCCCTTAACAGATCCACATGCCCATATTCAGTTATAGTCTTGGCGCCACCTGCTGGCAACAGGAAGTGACGTGTTTTACGCTGCGACAAACTACTCCTATAATTTTTTTGCAATTAACATACATTTTGTGGTCAGTCTAATCTAAAGGCCTGTGCAATGTTAACTTTTGGAGATCTTGAGTTTTTGTTAAAGGGCGTTTCCATGGCGCCATGGCAAAATTTGATGTCTTGCCACAGCAAGAGAAGTTGTTGTAACTCAAGCATACAATTTTCAATCTTCCCCAAACTTCACATGTTTGATAAGAGTCCTGGCCTGAACACCTCTGAAGGCCAATATTCCGTTATAATGATAGCGCCACCTGCTGGCAACGGTAAGATTGGCACATATATGGGATATACTTTGATATATTCCACTTATATTTAGGACATTAAATGCATATTTCTCAACGTTCACCTTTTTACTAAAGCCACACGATGGCGGTGAGCCCGGGTGCGAGGGCCCGTTCATCGCTGCTTGCAGCTTTAATTAGGGCCCGAACACTGCAGTGCGAGGACCCTATTGGAATTGCTCCGTTTATTATTATTAGGGCTCAAGCCTGGAGGGCGAGAGCCCTATTGTTTTCCTTAGGATTATTATTATTATTTTTTTCTTTATTCTTCTAATTTTTTTCTAAGGTTTCGGGGGCTTTTGGGGTCCTTAACATGCTCAAAACCTCTTGAAAATTGGCACACACCTTGGAACCTGCGGCCATTAGGGCCGGGCAGAGTCTGATACACGGGCGTGGCACAGGGGCTCTACAGCGCCCCCTGTAGTACCGAGGGCCATATATCATGCATACTTGCACGCATAGATATGAAACTTGGTACATATATATAACTCATCAAACCAAACAACTTTCACACTGCATGTCATAAGCTCCGCCCAACAGGAAGTTGGCTATTTAGGGTTTTATGAAAAACACATGCTCTGGAATTTGATATACTCCTCTGAGGAACTCCACCCGTTCACCACAAAACTCGGTGAACACGATCTCAAGACATTGGGGATGCTAAATTGCGAAGAGATTTTTGATATCTCGAATGGTTTGCCCGTGGCGAGGCGTTGAAATTATGGCGAGAAATGAGAAACAGGAAATGTATAATAACATCCACATACATTTCCTGATTTTGATCAAACTTAATTGGTTTGTTCGTTGTATGATACCGATCGTATATATGTGACTATTAGGAGTCAAAGTTATAGCGCCACCAACTGGCAGCAGGAAGTGAATCATTTTCAGAACGCTTTGAATTCAGCATCTTATTTTTACTTGATTTGCTTCAAACTTCATCAGAATAATGACAAAACACAGCCGAAGAAAATCTGTCGTGGGGATATTTATATCTAATATAGTGTTGCCATGGCAACGTGTCAAACTTGAATGTTCTGTTCTGGTGATTTTTAGGCAGATAACTAGCTCAGATTTACATGAAACTCGAAACAGATATCAGTATTAAAGATAGCTAGACCATGGCAAAAGCTTTTAAAAGGGCGTAGAAGAGGCACTCTATAGCGCCACCTTTTGTCAAAAGTGGGGGGGTTAGTTTTAGCTACAGACACCAAACTTGGTACATAAATTGTTCTTATCAAGACGGACAACTTTCTAATTCGCAGTCATAAGCTACGACCAACAGGAAGTTGGCTATTTTGACTTGAATATGGATTTTGGGGAATTTTCTTTTGTGAATTAATGCATACTCCTCCCAGGGGAAGTACACTATACACACCAAACTTTGTCTACATTAAGAAAAAACATTGAGGAACTTAAATTGCGAATGAATTTTGGATAGCTTGAACGGTTTTGTCGTGGTGATTTTTTGAAATAACAGTAAAAAGTGAAACATTAATCGTCTTGTATTTTTAAATTGCAGTTTCCAAACCTTTAAAAAACATTTTTCATTTAGAAAACCAGTGATTCTGAGGAAATATGCATAGTTTCATGACTTTACAGCACTGTATGATTAAAAGAAAATTAAAAAACTGTCAGACATCTGATCTCACTCTGTCACTCTGTGTGAGTAATGTATGTGTGCTGACTGTGTGTGTGTGTGTGTGTGTGTGTGTGTGTGTGTGTGTGTGAGTGAGTGTGAGTGTGAGTGGGGGAGAGGTGTGAGGTGTAAGGTGAGTGGCAGACAAGACAGGGAGAGAGAGAGGGACTTAAACATCTCTTTAATCACAAGAAAAAAATATTATTTTAAATTGTAATTTTTTTTGTTGTTGTTGCTAATTGTGCTGTTTTCATTACAGCTTAAGAAATATCTTAGGCCTTATCCTTTTCTGACAGTTTCAGGGATTAAAAAAATTCTAAAAATACTTATTTTAGCTGCAAATAATAATTTCAAACTCATTTGATACTGACCTCTGACACCCTGTGACATGACATTTATTTGAATTTACATAATCTCAACGATGTAACAGTAAAACTGTTCAGCTCACAGATGAAGACGAAGCTGTGATGCAAGCAGAACTATTTCACAAATGCTTAAAGGTTAATGAAATCATAACAAAACACTTTTAAATTATTTAAGGATTTGGTAACACTTTAAAATAATGTCTCAATTGTTAACATTAGTAAATGCATTGGTAACACTTCATAATAGTTGCACTCCTAGCTAAGCATTAGTAAATAGCCAGTTCATGCTTTATATATCCTTCTCCCAAAATTAATATTTTAGTAAGCATTTTATAAATACAGCTATAATTAAATTGTTCATAGTTTATATGCACATTTATTTTGAGGAGATTAAAGGCTGTTATCTTCCAAAATAAAAAATAAATAAAAAAATAAAAATAAACAAACACAGAACTAAAAAGGGAATCATTAATTGGCTTGTATTTTTAAATTGCAGCTTCCAAACATTTCAAAGCATTTTTTCATACAGATATCAAATCATTCTAAAGAAATATGCATAGTTTCACGACTTTACAACACTGTATGGACAACAGAAGATTTAAAAACTGTCAGACTTCTTAACTGACATGATCTCACTCTGGCCACTCTGTCTGTGTGAGGGAAGGGAGGGGGAGAGGGAGGGGGAGTGTGAGGGGGTTGGTGACTGACTGCATTTTTGGTGACTGACAGTGTGTGTGGATTGTAGGAAGGGTAGGTGCTATCTGGCAGAGAGAGAGACAGGGAGAGAGAGAGAGACCTAATCATCTCTTTAATCATCAGGGGGAAAAAAAATCAGTATTTTCAATGTTTATTGTTTTTGTTGTTGCTAATGGTGGTGTTTTTTCCTTTCATTACAGATTAAGAAATCTCTTAGGCCTTATCCTTTTCTGACAGTTTTAGGGATTTAAAAACATCCTAAGAATCCTTATTTGTGTTGCAAATAATAATTTCAAACTCATTTGATACTGACCTATGACAACCTGTGACGTGACATGACATTTATTAATATCATGGATGTAACAGTAAAACTATTCAACTGACAGATAAAGCTGCAATGCAAGCAAAACTATTTCACAAATGCTTATAGGTCATTAAAATCATTACAAAACACTAATAAATTATTTAAGGTTTTGGTAACACTGTAAAATAATGTCTAATTTGTTAACATTAGTAAATGCATTGGTAACACTTTATAATAACTGCACTCATTAGCTAAGCATTAGTAAATAGTTAATGATTATAAAGCCTTTTCCCTTAATAATAGTCATTATTAAGCAGTAATACATCTATAAATAAATTGTTCTTGGTTTAAAAGCACATATATTACAAAATAGATTAAAGTCTCGGTTGTCTTATAAAATAAATGAATAAACACAACCCAGTTTGATTCAGAATTCAGAAATATTTATTTCGAGATGCAATAAAAGGAAACTGTACACTTGAATAGCTTTTGAGCGATTATTGAAGGATTAGCATCACCTCCTCTTGTACGATGGTTTGAGGAATATATCTTCCAGATAGTACCGCCGCTCCCTATATGCATAGTATGCAGTTTTCGTAGGGCACCAACTCCCAGAGGGGGCACCATCCCAGTTGCTCAAAAAAAAACAAAAAAAAAAACATGCGCCATTCTCCCATCTGTGCTCGCGACCGCTCACACCTCATGTTTGCGGCTGAATGTTCGTAATTGATGGATGGACGTCTATGCCTGGGTATAGGACGTCAGCAATCAGGCACAGAGAAAAGAAAACTAAAGAAAAAAAAAAAACAGGCATAAAGTTGTCTTGACATTGGACATTCGAGAGTCTCAAATTTAGGGCCGGTCTCTAAAGTTACATGTGATATTGTTATACACTTTTCTAACGTCAGTAGCATTTGAAGAGAATGACTTACAGTCATAAAAACAACTGTAATTGTTCATCTAGGTGACAGCTATAATGCACAATTAATTTGAATGTTTGATATTTATTACAACAAACTGTAAGTCATATGTAAATTATGCTACTTTTTCACATGGGCTCAAATGCAAATTTGAAGCTCAATAGCATTTGTGTAAATGCATTGGTAACACTTTATAATAACTGCACTCATTAGCTAAGCATTAGTAAATAGTTCATGATTACAAAGCCTTTTCCCTTAATAATAGTCATTATTAAGCAGTAAAACATCTATAAATAAATATAAAAATAAAGTGTTACTAAAGTTATATATATTGTTCTGTGTATGTGATTTCAAAGTCTAGATTGGTCGGATTAACCCTTTAACTGCCGCATCCCTTTAAAATTGATTGTCAGAGGGTTACTGTAAATGCTTACGCCCGGTGGGCACAGTTTTCCCGATGCCACCGGGGTGGCGTTGCACTGACGGCTTGAGCCCGACATCGCTGCTTGCAGCTATATTTAGGGCTCAAGCCCAAAGGGCGAGAGGCCTATTGTTTTCCTTAGGATTTTTATTATTATTATTATTATTATTATTATTATTATTATTATTTTCCAACGTCTCGGGGGCTTTTGGGGCCCTTAACGTGCTTAAAAAGTCTTGAAAATTGGCACACAGATTGGAACCTGCGGCCATTAGGGCCGGGCAGAGACTGATACACGGGCGTGGCACAGGGGCTCTACAGCGCCCCCTGGAATATGGAGGGCCATATATCATACACTCTTGCTCGTAGACGTATGAAACTCGGTACACATATAAATCTCATCAATCCAAACAACTTTTGTATTGCATATCATAGGCTCCGCCCAACAGGAAGTTGGCTATTTAGGGTTTAGTATTCATATTTTTCGTCAAAGTTGTGGGTGCTTTTGGGGTCCTTAACATACTCAAAAACTCTTGAAAATTTGCGCACACTTTGGAATCTGTGGCCTTTAGGAGCCTGCAGAGGCTGGGACCCGGGCGTGGCACAGGGGCTCTACGGCGCCACCTGGAACACAGTCAGAAATGTTGATGTATAGCTCACACATACTTGCACATATTCATAAGAAACTCAGTACACATATAGATCTCATTGTGCCGAAAAACTTGCGTATTGCATGTCATAGGCTCCACCCAACAGGAAGTCAGCTATTTAGAGTTATGTAAAAAGCGCATGCTCTGGAATTTGAAATACTTGTCATAGGTTTTTTTCTCGATTTCCGCCAAACTCGGTCAACATGATCTCAAGACACTGGGGATGAAAAATTGCCAGGGGATTTTTGATATCTCAAACGGTTTGCTCGTGGCGAGGCGTTGAAATTATGGCGAGAAATGAGAAACAGGAAGTGTCTAATATCGTCCACATACATTTCCTGATTTTAATCAAACTTCATCAGATTATTCGTTGTATGATGTCGATCGCATATATGTGACTATTAGGAGTCAAAGTTATAGCGCCACCAACTGGCAGAAGGAAGTGTGTCATTTTCAAAATGATTTGAATTCAGCATCTTATTATTACTCGATTTGCTTCAAACTTCATCAGAATAATGTTAAAACACAGCCGATATAAATCTGCAAGGGGGATATTGATATCTAAAAAATTGTTGGCGTGGCAACATGTCAAACTGGAATACTTCTCAGGTGATTTTGAGGCAAATAACATACTTAGAATTTAACAAAACTCTGAACACACATCAGTATTTCTGATAGGAACTTAAATTGTGAATGGATTTTGGATAGCTTGAATGGTTTTGCCGTGGTGATTTTTTTAAATGACCTTACAAAGGGAATCATTATTGTATTTTTAAATTGCAGCTTCCAAAGACGTCAAATAATTTTTTCATACAGATGAAAAAGTCATACTGAGGAAATATGCATAGTTTCACGACTTTACAACACTGTATGGATAACAGAAAATAAAAAAACTGTCAGACATCTCATCTCACTCTGTCCATCTGTTTGAGTATATGTCCCAGCCGGCATTTCAACGTTGATTCAACGTTGAAACAACGTCAGGTACCATGGTTGAATCAACGTTGAAAAACCTTTCGATTTTGCAAATTGGATCAACGTTGAAATTACGACGTTGATTCACCGTTGAAATCGTGACGTTGATGTACGGTTGAAATCACGACGCTGATTCACCGTTAAAATCCCGACGTTGAATCAACGTTGAATAACCTTTCGATTTTGCAAATTGGATCAACGTTGAAATCACGACGTGGATTCACCGTTGAAATCGCGACGCTGTTTCACCGTCTTACCTGCATTACGGGTGAATTAGGGTCGTGCTGCAGACCTGGGATGAAAGCTGAATGAGGTGTTCATTTTGAAAAGTTAATCCGCGTTGATAACACGACGTTGTTTCCCCGTCGTACCTTGCACCGTGTATAAATACACCTAGATCCTAGTTGGCATTTAGATCAACAATGTACATGCAAGGCTAAAATCTAATGACTGGCAGCAATGGCTTTACAAACAACTTCAATAAACTACCACATGCTCAAAATTGTCAAACAGCAGTTTAATTTTGGAAACATACTGTATAAAACAGATGAAAATAATCCCACACTTTATTATGCAGAGTATGCATGGAGGTAATGCTAAAAACATATAGTAGAACAATCCAAATACAATAATATTTAAAGGTTTTTGTAAAATAATTTGGCACATAAATGCAAATTTTTTTGCAGCACTTACAAGACAAACCCTTGTACCTTTATGACTGAAACCAGTGGATCTTTTATTTTGGTGGAAACCTACAGTTTCTGTCAAAAACATGTTTGAGTAATGTGTCTCATTACAAGAGCTGTGTACATTTGTGCCGTGAAAATGTGTGGCACAGTTCGAGAAGGGAACCTTCCACCAGTTGATTTCTAATGGGAACCCCCCGGACTGTGTCTTCTTTACTGTGGGGAATGCAGAATGAGATTTCTACCGAAGGGGACTCTAAAATGTTAGAACCAGCAGCCTCGTGTATTCAGTGTGGTTGTGCTTCGGGTGATCCTTGAAAGTGTCCCAGCGCTAGGTCCTTTCTGACGCCGTCCCCTCCACTCTCTCCCACTTGTGCACTTTCTGTACCGTCCTGTATAAACATTTACATTTCATCATTTAACAGACGATTTTATCCAAAGCGACTTACAAATGAGAACAACAGAAGCAGTCAGGTGTACAAGCGAACA
The DNA here is from genome assembly GCF_003368295.1 of Carassius auratus. NCBI lineage: Eukaryota > Metazoa > Chordata > Actinopteri > Cypriniformes > Cyprinidae > Carassius > Carassius auratus. The sequence goes on from NW_020529410.1 coordinate 20,489, forward strand.
ACAACAGTATACAAGTGCTATGACAAGTCTCAGTTAGTCTAGTACAGAACACATAGCCAGGTTTTTTTTATTTTTATATATATATATATATATGAAAGACAAGAAAAGAAGGAAAAGTGCTAGCATTAGTTGGTTAAGTTCTGGTGAAAAAGATGAGTCTTAAGATGTTTCTTGAAAATGAGTAAAGACTCAGCAGTTCGGATTGAGATTGGGAGGTGATTCCACCAGCTGGGCACAGTCCAGGAAAAGGTCCGTGAGAGTGATTTTGAACTTCTTTGGGATGGCACCACAAGGCGTCGTTCACTTGCAGAGTGCAAACGTCTGGAGGACACATAAGATTTAACCAGTGAGTTTAGGTATGTTCACAATGTTTGACAATAACTTTGATATTGTGAAATATATTTAACTGAAAACTGAATGCAAAATAAATCACACAATATTTTCACTTTACAGTTCAGTAACAGTGATGTTGGAAACAAAGTGGACAAAACTATTCATTAAACACTTATTTAATGTATTCAGATGAAAATGTACAATATTAACAAATTATTCACAAGCAGTGTTTTCAGAGCCCCCAGTTACACTGTTTTAATCAGAACACTAGGCAATACAGTGTAGTAAACAAGTCAAATCAAATTCAGTACATTTTTTATTAAACTAAGCACAATCAAAACCTATCACAAAAGGTCAAAGCATCTCTAGCAGAAGTGACAGTGCAATGTAGCAGAAGAACAATTTCTTACCAATGTTTCAAGAATAAACTGGATCCTCGATGACTCTACAAGGGGAAAGAAGAAATGGTTTACTGAAAAGTTCTTAAAAAGCAGGATTTCATATTATACCATTTCTTTAAACCCATTGGTTCTCAAACTTTTTATACCAAGTACCACTTCAGAAAATATTTGTTATTAAAATTAAGTTGCACCATAATGACCAAACATTACATCTTCAGCAGCGTAGTAGGCCAAAACATTTCAGCTACAGGTCTACAGTTAAAAAATGAGGCAGTTTTATTCTAATAAGAATATTAATTGTTGTCAGACACTTTACCATGGTAAATACAGTTTGAACATTAACACTACAACTGTGCTTACATACACAGGTAAATGAAAAAAAAAAGTTTAAATTAAAATGTAATTTTAAATGTAATTATGTAACAAAAGTTACAAAACTGTACTGTACTTTAACTCTAACATACTTAAATGTGCAAAAAAAAAAACTTACTCAAAGATTAAGTTAAAATATATTAACATTAATTAGTTTAATTTAGTGATTCACCTGCATAACAACTAGAGGGGCCTGACACTTTGAGAACCATGGCTTTAAACAATCCTTTTTTTTTTTTTTTTTCATTTTCATTAATTCATTAAAATTATATTATTTAAATACCGACATTTGCACTTATATGTTGCAGAAAACACTTTGAAACTATTATAAGAATACAAACATATATAACACACCTAATGCATGGGATTCATATCAGGAAAATATGGGAAAATCTCTAAAAGACAGACATTAACACAACCTACCAGCAACACATTGGTGAGCATCTAACTTGATCATCTGTGATAAAGCAATGCAAAAATAGACACACGGGTATTTATTTATCTGCAGGTTACATGTCCTTTAAACTACCCATTTGTAAACTCTGGTAATACTTTACTATTTTCAAAAGATAATAAAGATAAAGTTAGCGATTTTCTTACCTCATTTTGCCAGGATGTTTTCAGGACCTCGCAGAACACCTGACCCTTCTTGTGTTCACAGTTTTTGTTCTCCATTGACATGTCACGACTCAAATTCGCTCAAAATAAATAAAAAATGTACAGGCAAATATGAAATAATTCGGGACCGACCGAGCAGTCAGTTATAACGAGCAGCAGCTCACAGTTAGCCGCCTCACACTCACAGAAAGACGACAATAACGGTCATATTTTTAAATGTAGAAAAGCGCGAACCGATTCATTGTCCAGTTTCCTGAATGACAGCCAGATTAACCAATCATGATAGAAGTAATAAAATAAAACTACCAATGGGAGTTGTTTCAGTGTGATAAAGCAGCGAAATGTATAGTTTTATTGTTGTTAATGATGATAATATTTAACATATACCTTTAGATTTTAGAATAGGTATCATGACTAAAATATTTTTAAATGCTATTAAAATAATAATTAATTTAAATAATTTAATATAAATAATTTAAAAGCTTGTTAACCTTTTTCTACCATTTAGCATTAAACATTTTAACGTAACGTTGTTTCATTAAAACAACTGACCTTATTTCAACCATATTTCAATGTTGAAAGTTGGTCATGTGCTGGAAGTTTTTCAACAGTTCATCTTTAAACGTTGAATCAACGTTGTTTCAACGTTGAAACCACAACTGACCTTATTTCAACCATATTTCAACATTGAAAGTTGGTCATGTGCTGGATGTTTTTCAACCATTCAGCTTTAAACGTTGAATCAACGTTGTTTCAACGTTGAAACCACAACTGACCTTATTTCAACCATATTTCAACGTTGAAGGTCGGTCATGTGCGGCTGA
>NW_020529411.1:0-39811 GCF_003368295.1 Carassius auratus
AAAACAACTAGTTTGAGTAAAACTGCTTTTGATTCATCTGCTAGTTTTTTCTCAAGTGTTTTTTTATCTTTCCTATAATTCTTTATTGATATACGTATGTTATAAATGATGGTATCTGCTTGAAGAAGTGCAATTTGTTTCATGCTGAATCCTACAATAGCTTTGAAACAGTAAAACAGAACGTGTGTTTGTTTCTAACAGAAGGTCTATTCTCATACTCTGTGTTGTTAGGAAAGCTGATGTGCTGCGATGCAGAGTCACTGCGTGGAAAACTGTGAAAATCATCTGAAATGTTGAGTATGATTAGTGATAATTACAGGCGATTCAGATCTAATTAGGTGAATATGTTTCTATGTTGTTCACTTGGAAAAGAGTGAAACTCCTTTAAGCTCTCGTTAGTGATCTGTATATCAGACAGATCCAGAGTGTCATAAACTCTGCAGCCGTGTCCATGAGCATCAGATGCTGGCGTGTTATTTGCGTGTTGTTTTGAGTGTTTGGATCAGATAAGTGTCTCGTGTCTGAGGAGCAGATGAACTCCTCTCAAGTTCCTCGGGGAGACGTCTGTGGAGATCTCCAGCATGTGACGCTACTGGAACAATAATAATACCAGTCATGAACCCACTCAGAGTCATCTGTTATCAGCAGAAGATGTGATGAATAATAAAAGCACCCATAAGAGAGGCACTATCTGTGAGCAAACATGATATTGTACATATGAAATCCTCAGTCGTGAGTGTAGTGCAGAGTTGAAACTATTTTTAATGTTCCTCTCAGTAGCTGAGGGGTAACTGGTTATGGTTAAGGACTGGTTTAACCCTCTCTCTCTATCTCTGTCTAAACAGCTGGTCAAATGAACCAAGGCATGGAACACAAATACACAAGAAAGGTTTTATCTTAATTTAACTGAAATGCATTTGCAGCAGGTCAGTCACATTAAGGCCCATTTCTCTAGTGCTTATACAGCGCTGTGTCAAAGCAGCTTCACAGAAATGAACAGAATCTATTATTAACTCAGTTATGGAGACAAATTGAGATTCTGCTGTGTGTAAGCTGTGCTCTCAGATCTGTAGGGTTGTGTTCAGATCAATCCAGTTCAACGCTGCTTCAGTTCATTTCATTAACAGAGTCAATAACAGTTCAGTAAAAGTTGATCTATTTGTGTATGAGTTCAGTTCTGCTATTTAAAGCAGCTCTACAGCAGACAGTAGTGTCATTATTCAGTTCAATCTGTGTCAGTGTTTTTGAAGCATTTGGTTGTGTTTTCACTGAGGGTGGTGTGAAGGAAACACATGTCTGTTCTTGACTCTTTTTCACACTTGTGAGGTTCTAAAACAAAACTTTAGAGCTTAATTAAATGTTTCATAACTGATGACTTTTGCAATATTCCTGTGAAGCTGCTTTGAATCAATCTGTATTGTATAAAGCACAATAGAAATAAAACTGATGCTACTTGACATCTTCTGTGATGTATTTGGCTCCTGTAGCAGTGCAAGGGAAGTGATGGATGTGATGCAGGAGCTGGTGATTGTGCAGTTTCTCTAATCTCATACAGTCCTGGTGTGATGACGCTCTCTGCTCTTCTCGTGCTCCAGATGTGGCTCCGGCCGAGCAGGAGAAGCTCTTCATCAGAAGCTGCGTCAGTGCTGCGTTCTGTTCGACTTCCTGTGTGATCCGCTCAGTGACCTGAAATGGAAGGAGGTGAAGCGGGCTGGCGCTGAGCGAGATGGTGGAGTACATCAACCACAACCGCAGTGTGATCACGGAGCCCATCTACCCAGAGGTGGTGCACATGGTGAGTCAGGCCGGCTCTCAGGGGCCCCGCGGCGGCCCTCGCTCGTCTCCAGACAGTGCAGCTTCTGTTTCCCATTAGAGACGCCGCGGCCGTTCGTTCTTGTGCTTTATTCAATCTGACTTCACATGCTTTTCTATTTACAGCATTAAAGAAGCTTTATCAGGCTGCATCTGAAACACAATGGACCTTTTCCACATTTCTGTGTTCTCTTCTAGAGCAGTGAATGAGAGAGTACCACAAATATATATTTTGTAGTCCCGTTTGCTCAGAAAGCAAATAAAAAACTCCATTATAGTGTTTTCATGACTTTATAAAAAGGATTGAGAGAGACTGATGACGGCAGTCAGAAGAGACGGAGTGTGAATGTAAACATGTTGACGTGCTGCTCATCAGGAACGTGATGTCCGTGGTGTGTCTTGTGTTGTGTTGCAGTTTGCGGTGAACATGTTCAGGGGCTCTTCCGCCCTCATCGAACCCCACGGGAGCAGAGTTCGACCCGGAGGAGGATGAACCGACTCTGGAAGCAGCGTGGCCTCATCTACAGGTGCTTCCTGACACCGTTCACAGCGTTATCTGACCGCTTCTACATCACCAGAGCCAGGAGACCTGACACCACCAGCCAACAGTCTGGAACAACTAACATTATGTCCCTCTGTTATTTGATCAAAATGATTCTAATGTAAAACATCTGTTTTCTGTGTGAATCTGTGTTAAAGTGTAATGTATTTCTGTGATGCTCCGCTGTATTTTCAGCATCAATTCCTCCAGTCTTCAGTGTCACATGATCTTCAGAAATCAGAATAATATGATGATTTACTGCTCAAGAAACATCTCTGATTATTATCAGTGTTGAACACAGTTGTGCTGCTCAATATTTCTGTGGAAACGCTAAAACTACCATTCGAAAGTTAGGGGTAAATAGCACTTTAAAAATTACTACTTTTAATTCATCAAAGAGCCATTACATTTATAAAAAGTGACTGTAAAGAAATGTAAAATAAACTTTGTTCTTTTGAACTTTATTCATCTGTGAATCCTGAAAAATCTAATGTAACATTGAATCAGTAAATCATCATATTATTCTGATTTCTGAAGATCATGTGACACTGAAGACTGGAGGAATGATGCTGAAAATACAGCGGAGCATCACAGAAATACATTACACTTTAACACAGATTCACACAGAACACAGATGATTTACATTCTGATAACTTTCACTATTTTGGCAGTATTTTTGATCAAATAAATGCAGCTTTGGTGAGCAGAAAAGACTTCTTCAAGAAAAAAGAAAAAAGCTTATTGGCTAATAGTATATTCAGTCATAATTGTATGTTATGTTTATGCAGTGTCTTTATGTGTCACATACATAGAAGCAGTGTTTTCAGGTGAATCTGTACATGTATGCAGTGTGTGACGACAGCAGCGATCATGAGAACATCACTTGTTGCTCATCACCGCATCTCTCTGTTTCTCAAAGCTGGTGTACGAGTTTTTCCTGCGGTTTCTTGAGTCGCCCGACTTTCAGCCGAATATCGCAAAGAAATACATTGACCAGAAGTTTGTGATGCAGGTATGCAGATATTTCCCTTCACTGTATAGAAGCTGAAGTCTCAGTTTGAGTTCAGACGTGTGAGAGACTGCTTCTGAACTGATTTCAGCTTCTGGAGCTGTTCGACAGTGAAGATCCACGAGAGAGAGATTTCCTGAAAACCACCCTGCACCGAATATACGGGAAGTTTCTCGGGCTGCGCGCTTACATTAGAAAGCAAATTAATAACATATTTTACAGGTGAGCAGTGCCTTCATGCTCAGTGTTAGTGGTCTGATAACACAGTCTTCTCTGGAAGAAGGTTCAGGTTTGTGTGTAAGTGTCTCTTTGTGTGTGTTTGCAGGTTTATTTACGAGACGGAGCATCACAACGGAATCGCAGAGTTACTGGAGATCCTGGGCAGGTAAAACATCAGCTGTCCCGGTGCATGCTGGGAAATCTTCTGGTCTCTGACAGCTGTGTTTCTTCTGTCCGACAGCATCATCAACGGCTTTGCTTTACCATTAAAAGAGGAGCACAAGATCTTCCTGCTGAAGGTGTTACTGCCGCTGCACAAAGTGAAGTCTCTGAGCGTCTATCACCCGCAGGTCAGTCCACGCTCCGCTCATTACACACCGGTCACTCACACTGACCAGCGCTTAACACCGTCTCGTCTCGCTCCAGCTGGCGTACTGTGTGGTTCAGTTCCTGGAGAAGGACAGCACGCTCACTGAACCGGTAAGACCACACACGCTCAGACAGCATTCAGTGCATTATGGGATTGATGCGACCCATGAGGCTTTGCTGCCGCTGTGCAGGTGGTCATGGCTCTCCTCAAATACTGGCCCAAGACTCACAGTCCGAAGGAGGTGATGTTCCTCAACGAGCTGGAGGAGATCCTGGACGTGATCGAGCCGTCCGAGTTCGTGAAGGTCATGGAGCCGCTCTTCCGTCAGCTGGCCAAGTGTGTGTCCAGTCCTCACTTCCAGGTGAGTGAAGAGTTTCAGACGTCAGTCAGAGCTCCAGAAGGTTCCAGATTCATTCTTTGTCTCCTTCATACGACATACATGTGATGTAGAGCACTGACATGTTCCTCATCCAACAGTGAAACAACGAAAAGAACCAACATACACTTAATAAGAATAGAATGTTATAAACTATCAAGAGTATGAGTGTGCTGTTGAGGAAAGAATAAAATTGAGATTTTTGTAAAATTAACCTTGAAATTGTTACATTAAAAAATATTCATAATTAGACCAGTTACTTTTACTGATTGCATGATTACATCAGTGTTGGGGTAACGCATTACAGCAACGCGAGTCATGTAATCAGATTACTTTCCCAAGTAACTAGTAAAGCAACACTTTCTTTCTTTCTGTAATGTAAACATTGTGGCAATGAAGTGGAGGATCCAAATGCAGCTTTAGTAAGATCTTACTCAGGGTCAAACACCAGCAAAACAGTAATATCCAAGAAAATCCAAAGGAGTAATCCAATAAACAGGCAATGATCAGGACAGGCAGCACACAATCAAAAACAAGAAACAGTCCAAGATCAAAAACATGAAGGCAAGGAAACTCAAAAAACAAGGAAACTAGGAAACATCAAAGGCTATCAAACATCAGTAAGAGTTATATATAGTGTGTGACTGATGAGGTGATGAGAGACTGGTGACTATAATTGGTGATGAGTCTGGGCAAAGGATTATGGGAAATGGAGTCCAGGGTCAAATGATAAGAATCGCCTCTATCGAAGCTCACAGGCACTATAGCTAGAGATCGTGACCCTTACAAATGTTCAATAATCTATCTACTTTGTTTTCTTATTTACTGACTGACACCATCTCTAATTAAAAATAGCAGTAGAAGTACTATCATTACATTAAGCAATATTTCTGTCACGGTTTCTTCAAATTCAACCGAATTTTTATTTTTATTTATCTTGCCATGAAGAACATTAGGTTTCTGTTTGTTTATGATATAATGATAGTTTTAGTCAAAAGAAATGATAAAGTGCTCATGAAGCGACTCTCAGAGTAGTTCTAGAGATCATGTTCATATATTGACTTCAGTATGTGTGTAGTACACCAAACCTCTCTCAGAGACACGCAGAACACACAGGATTCATAAATTATATAAAAGTAGTCTGATTTTATCACCTGAAATGTGTAATGTAGTGGATTTAGTTACAAACTACAATTTCTGTCGTGTCATTTGGAGTCAGTAACAGACTACAGTTTGTGAGTAATCTCTCTTGTGACAAGCGCTATACAAATAGATCTGACGTGACGTGTGTTTCTGACAGGTGGCCGAGAGAGCGCTTTATTACTGGAATAACGAGTACATCATGAGTCTCATCAGTGACAACGCAGCCAAGATCTTACCCATCATGTTCCCGGCGCTTTACCGTAACTCCAAGAGCCACTGGAACAAGTGAGAGTCCCGTTTCCTCCTGTTAGGATGCTCCGAGCTCGATGTGTCTGTGAGGGTTTCTCCATCACTCTTCCTCTCTCTTCTGCAGGACCATTCACGGCTTGATCTATAACGCACTCAAGCTCTTCATGGAGATGAACCAGAAGCTGTTTGACGACTGCACACAACAGTTCAGAGCCGAGAAGAACAAGTGAGTTGAGCCTCAAACCCAGCGTAGTTTCAGGTGAGATGAGTTCAAACCCTGACGCTTCTGCTTCCAGAGAGAAGGCCAAGCTGAAGGAGAGAGAGGAGGCCTGGATGAAGATCGAGAATCTGGCCAGATCTAACCCACAGGTGTGTTCCTCTCCAACACAAGGTTTCCACTGACCTCCGTCTGCTTCAGTCTGTCTCTTCTGACTCTCTGTAACGCTCATGTCTCTGTTTCTGTCACTCTCTGCTCCACTAGTTCACTTTGTGTGTTGATCCGTCTGCACTAAACAGTCCTGTAGAAATGGAGACTGATGGTCCCTTTATAGAAGATGTTCAGATGTTAAAAAAGACAGTGCAGGCCAGAGCCATTCAGGTAATTCAGAGAGCCGAGCAGAGCTTCATCATCATCATCATCATCCTCAGATCCTCTCTCTTCTCAATCTCTTCCTGAACGAAAGCGTTTGTTGTTACGAGTTCAGAAGTATCAACTGTGCGCAAAATGAGCCACGTTTGGTTTCTGACCAAATATATTTATTTCCGGTGCCTCACTAAGACCTCGTTATCTCTGGAACTGAACCAAACGATGAGTACAAAAGAAAAGATTCTAATAGGATATTAATATATCTTTAATATTTATTGAGTTACACACATAAAATCTTGCAATCAGTGCTTATTCCCCATTTCGGAACGGTCACCACTGGCATATAATGCCACACAGATATCTAAAGTCAACAGATTTTACTAAAAGAGATTCCAGTCTCTGCGTGAACATGATGCGTCCATCTTTCTGAAGACTGTCTCTCCTCCAAATCTCTGGAGGCAAGTGTCATTTTGACCCTCTTTACATAACTGTGGATTACTCACACATGGCATTTAATGTTTTGACTTTTTTCATCATTTACGTATTTCATTCACCAGAAGAAAAATAGTTTTTTTAGCTGGGTACGTCTGGATGAATTGACAGAATGACGCAGATATGTTATAATAAAAGGAGTGTTGGGAAGTAACTAGTTACACGTAACAGCGTTACATAATTTAATTAAAAAATAAATGTAATAAGTTACAGAGAAAAACTGTAACTGTAACAAATGCCAGTGTTTTCTGTCATAACTATGCAAAGATTTGATTTCAAAACAGTACCATAGCTATATATATATATACTAGGCTATATCTCATGATTTGAAATCTGTATTTAATCTCAGAATGATCTCAAAGTAACTCTGATTTTGTAGTGGATGTGCTTTAAAATTAAATTATTATAACCTATAACTATAATCAAGTGATGAATGATTCTGAAGGTCTGACAGTAATCAGTGTTGAGTTCTACTGTAATTTGAATTTATGATTAACAGTTGAAAACATTAGAAAAGTAATCAAATGTAATCAGTTGTATGACATTAATAAAGTAATTTAAATATTTACACTACTTCTTACATTTTACATAGTGTAATTTGTAATCTGTAACCTGTTACATTTCCAAAGTAACCTTCCCAGCACTGAATAACAGAGAGGATTCTGGGAGAGTGATGACCGTCAGGGTGACTCGTGTGTGTGTGTGTGTGTGTGTGTGTGTGTGTGCGCAGGTGGCGAGGGAGCAGAGGAAGGAGCGGTCGCTCGTCAGGCGTAAATCAGATCTTCGTCAGGACTCCTTCACCACCAAAGCCTTGGAGACGCACCGGCGCGCCGACGACATGCTAACCAGCCACGACTAGCTCAGGTGTTCGTTTGGAGGCTCCACATCTCCGGGGGTTTCTTGACTCTCTTCGTCTGGTCCGGACGCTCGCCGCTGCGTGATTGAGACGCCGAGCGGAAAGCTTTCTTTGTGTTTCAGATTTGTGTTTATTTTCAGGGACTGCTGCCAGTGCCAATACTGTCATGCTGATTAGCCGTAGTTTTATTTCTCTGTTTATTGCTTCAGCTAATGTGATGTTTCAGACTAAAGCACGTCTGTCACGTGTTCTCTCTGTGTGTCGCTCGGAGCGGATGACTTTAGTTCACTTCTGTGCCACAGACGGTTTGGTTAAACGTTGTGCTGTTTCACTGGTTCAGTTTCTCCATCGGATCGACAGCTGAATGTCACCAACATTCCCGGATCAGTTCATCCCACACGGAGCTCTGGGATCCGACAGGAATCTCTTCTGATCTCAGACTCGACTCCAGAAGGACCTCAGTGCCTTCCAGCGCAGAGACGAGGGCCTTCGGTCCGTTCGGATGAATCCAGATCCAAACACAGCGGTGTGACGCAGACGCTCTGATTGTTCATTTCCATCTGGATGTTTCCAGTTATTTTATTGAACTACCTAGAAGCACTTCCTGAAAACTTGAAAACTCTAATGTGTGTGTGTGTGTGTGTGTGTGAGAGAGAGAGAGAATAAGTCGCATGCTTACAGTCATTTCTGTACCGTTGTTTGAACTCCTGTATGTTTAATCACTGCATTTTATTCTTTTCAACTTTTCACCTATAACAATTCATTCAGTATGCGAGTATATAAATGTAGATGTATAAAAAACATTTTTGTCTCCTTCTTTTCCAAACACACTCACACACTCCACTGAAAGTCGTGATATTTTGCCAAGTATGTTGACCCATACTCAGAATTGGTGCTCTGCATTTAACCCATCCATGTGCACACACACACACACACACACACACACACACCATGAACAGTGGGCAGCTATATATCCGGCGCCCGTGGAGCAACTGGGGGTTCATGGGTATTGAGGGAGGAAGAGAGCACTGTTCATTCTCTCCACCCACCTACAACTCCTGCCAGCAACAAGACTTGAACCGGCAACCTTCTGGTAACAAGTTCGGCTCACTAACCATTAGGCCACAGCTGCCCTTTAGCCTCTGAAGAGTTTATAAGTGTAATCTATGAGACAGCACAATGCAGAGAATCTGAGCGGAGGATCGCCGCAGAAGTAGAGCCCCACCCATCAAATCAGGTGCATGAGCCGGCTGCTACGCCCATCGTGAGGGAGAACACTGTGGAAGCTGAGAGTATGGAGTGGATCTCCGTCCACTGTACCGCAGCTGAGGATGAGCTGATTATACACAAATCCTCACCCACCTCCCCGCTCCTGCCTTCTCCACTGCTGTCGTCTGCTCGCCCTCATCCATCTATACGGTGCGAGCGCCATGTGTCTGATGTGTAGACCCAGCAGCTCCGCCTCAGCTCCTAGCTCCTTTGCCTCCAGTGTCACCCATCGCTCCACCAGCTCCACCGGGCTCCCTGTCCCTCCGGCTCCACCTCTGTCAGGCGTCGACCCACCATCACCCCTGGACTCTCTCAGACTCCTTCCTCCCGCCAGCTCCACCTTGGTCCTCAGTCGCTCTGGCTCCGCCGCAGATTTCCAGATCTCCGCTTCCGTTTCAGTGGACAGAGACCTCAGCTCCAACCTGGCCCCCCGGATCCTCAACATCCTCCTGACTCGTTGGCTCTCCATCTCCGCCTCGGGCTCCACCTCCACCTGCTCCACCGTTAGTTGGACCCCTGGAGTCGCTGGCCATTCCTCCTCCATGACTCCTCTCTCCATCCGCTCCACTGTGGCTCCAGCTTGGCTCCTCCTGATCCAAGCCCCTCCTGTCTCCGATCTGGGTCCTCCCTCCGTCACCTCCTCCGTGTCCATCCTCCTCCCGAGCCTCCTCCCAAGTTCCCACCCATGCCTCCCTTTGTTGTTTCTACAGTGCGAGGATGCATTTTCCAGTAGGGGGCGAAATGTCAGATTTCTGGACCTGTTTTGCCCTTGTAGTCCTTCCTGTGTTTCCTTATTTGGTCTTGTTCCTGTCCTCGGTCTGTCTTATTAGTTTGATTAGTCATCCCATGCACCTGTGTTTCCCCTGTATTTAAGTCCTAGTCTGTGCAGTCTCTCTCGGTTGGGTCTGCTTGTTGTCTACGTGTGTTGGCTCAAGCTCCTATTGTGGATCATCCCCTGTGTTTCCTTGATTAAAGACAGTTCTCGTTTACTCGTGCCTCCTGCAAGTTTCCTTTACGGCATGAAGTGACAACTATAAAGGCCACCAGAAGTGAAATGAACAAGCCTCAGTCTGAAGGAAGTGCTTATATCTCTGCATCTCACTCAAATAAACAGGAAAACAAAGTCACTTGCGCTACTTTTTTGAAAAAGTAATCAGAGTTCGTGATTCAAGTTACTTGTAATGTGTTATCCCCAACACTGCATATGTATGTAGTTCACATATAGTTTATCGAAAACATTATTATATGTACAGAATAAAAAAAAAACTTTTCCATTTCTGAGGTGCTAATATTTTCTATTGATTTGCAAAATTCTGACATTCTTGTACAGCTTTTATTTGTGAGTTCAGTGTTGTATAAGCATACTGAAAATAAAGAGATCATGTGGACTTATATTTAAATCTTTAGTGTCTCATACAGTGATTGTTTAGTGTTTGAGCTTCTGTTCACCTGTAAAACAAATATTAGACGAGGGGTGTCCTGAAGGGTCACTGCTCCAAACACCTGAAGCAGCTGATCCAGGTCAGACGACAAACCTCCAGGAAAGATTTCGGATGCTCCTGATTTAGAGAAACATCTGCAGATGTTGGACAGATCGAGTGGTGTGGATCATGTTTGTAATTTAGTTTATCAGTTCATTTGTACATTTTATACCGATTTGTGCTTAATCTTAAACCATTAACATTAAACATGCAGTCACTGGTTTAGCAGTCCAAACCCGTTTTGACCACTAGAGGACTTCTTCTGCTCAGGATGAAACTATAAACCCCTTGAACCCTGATCTCAGAGCTCAAACAAACCTCCAGCCATGAGAAAACACACACAGAAGCACTTTAATCAGCAAGCGTCACGCTGCATTCTGTGTCAGTTTGTTCAGGTCACAACTCGTTCATTAAAAATGATCATTCTGTCAGCATTCACTCTCCTCACGACCTGTGAGAGTTTATTTCTTCTGTTGAACATTAAAGAAGAAACAAACATCTGCTGGTAGCCATTAAGTTTCATAGTATGAAAAGAAATAAATAACTCAGAAGGGATCAGAAGCTGTTCTTTTGTGTTTAAAAGAAGTAAGATTAAACATGAGGGAGAATAAATGATGTCTGAACTAGGGTGAACTATCCCTTTAATATGTGAACCACATTTGGACATTAATTGATTTATTGTATTTATTTATTTCTGTAAGATCTGAACTGAGTCTAATCCCTGAAATGACTGATGTGTTTCAGAAACATGCCTGACCTCTGTGAAAATCCGCTTCCATGTGACTGATGGATTACTTCCTGTCTGGCATCAGAGCACTTAATGAAACATCCTTCCAGCTCTTCATCTGCTGCCTTCAGACACATTAAATCAGTCCGACCCCACACTCACACAGAGCTGACAGACGGGGAGGAAATAAAGAAAAAACTAAATCAATCCGATAATAAACACAAGGCCTCATTACACAAAAACCCTAAAAGCAGAACAAACGAACAGTATATATCTTCAGAATTATGAGATTGAAAATGTCATGACAGCTGTTTATTATGATTATTATTTTAATACGTGTATTGAGGTCCACTTGCAGTCACTTGCAGATGGGAGAATGGAGAAAGTTTTTTTTTTTTTTTTGGAGCAACTGGGATGATGCCCCCTCTGGGAGTTGGTGCCCTAGACAGATTGAGTCAGTTCGGGAGTTCGGAGCTGGTTCGCGAATCATTTGAGTCAAGGGGGCAGGAATTTTTGAGGGGTGGCAACATATGACAGACGTATATATACTGAATTTAGTCACAGTTATCACAGATTGATGATAAATATATGTACACACTACAAAAGGACACAGACTATCATTTACAAACTTAATCTCATGCAATCAATGTCTTGCATTTGAAACAGTTCATATAAGAAATAAGTCACTAATGCATACAGTATGCATCCACATGTCATTAAGAGCATTATAAAAGATTCAGTGTTATCAATATGTCAATTTATTATAAGAAACACAAGATTTTAACAGCCAATGACATTTCCAGCTGGGGAGACTCAACTGATTTTCTACAGTTTAGTGTTAATCATCATCTAACTCAACCAGTCAAGAGCTGCATTTAGCCTTAGATATGAATATGGTCCTGAAGCATAGCTTTTATTAGCTGACAATAATAATAAATAAACATTATAGGCACAAATACAAATGTACTTTTAGAAATTGTTTTTGAAAAATATAGTGTTATTGTTTTGGCAAGCTTGAATTAAAACTTCTATGAAAACTTGTGTGATATTCCTTTAAAATAATGTTTTAGTATATCTTTTTTAAAGTAGGCTATATTTTACTGTGCAATTTCTTACATTATTTCTTTGAGTTAGACTGTGGTGGGTTTTAACCAGAGTTTCTGTGTTTATTAATAAACTATTATTATTAGCTATTAAGCCTACTTGAAGTACAGCATACTCTACTGTGCAATATTACTATAGTTCTGTTTGAATTTCTTCAAGTTATAACAAGATTTATTTTGCCAGGTTGTCATAAAGACATTGGCGTTTCTGTCAGTCTGTGTATACGATACGAATGAATGATGATAGTTTTATCAAATTAAATGGTGAAATCCTCTCATAGCGCGCTGACGTACACATGTGTAGCCTACATCATGTGTTAATATAGTGAAGAGCTGAAAACACCACACGTGCTTCAGTGTGTGTGTGTGTGTGTGTGTGTGTGTGTGTGTGTGTGTGTGTATGTGTGTGTGTGTGTGTGTGTGTGTGTGTGTCTGTGTGTGTGTTTGAGTGTGTGTGTGTGTGTCTGTGTGTGTGTTTGAGTGTGTGTGAGTGTGTGTGTGTGTGTGAGTGTGTGTGTGTGTGAGTGTGTGTGTGTGTGGGCATGTTTTTGTGTCATATCAGGACACAACTCTGTATAATGACATGGGTATGACACAGGTATTACAAGGAGAGGGTGACTTATGAGCACATAACCCATGTCCCCATTTTTCAAAACTCTTATAAATCATACAGAATGAGTTTTTGAGAAAGTAAAAATGGAGAAAGTTTCCTGTGAGGGTTAGGGTTAGGTGTAGGGTTGGTGAAGGGCCATAGAATATACAGTTTCTACAGAATAAAAACCATTACACCTATGGGATGAACACACTTTTCACAAAAACAAACGTGTGTGAGTGTGTGTGTGTGTGTGTGTGTGTGTGTGTGTAGAGCACAGATTCCCAGAGACGTGTATAACAACACCTTCAGGGCGGCTGCTGTCCAAATGTGTGTCCTGAGCAGGAGTGTATTGTTGTGCCCCCTTCCTCAAATATGAAATAAACACCTACTATAGGGGTGAAAAAAGAACTTTAATCAAATAAAAACTAAATGAATAAATTGTATTATTTACATATCACGATTGTAGCTCTCCACATTTACCTGTGGCTATAACTTTATTATGACTCTAATTTATTTTATAGTCTCAAGGATTCAGAAATCATGCAAAAGGAAATTAAGCAGTTTTACTATGATAAAACCATGGTTTATTTTTGTAAGGGTTGTGGTATGCACGTTTTTTGTTGAAGAAATTATAAAGCCTGTGTCATCTATAGCAAAAAGGTGTCCAGAAATGAAAGATTTAGTGAATATTTGAATTAAATGTTTGGTCAGTATCCTAAACAAGGATTTGATCGTCCTGTAAGTGTAACAGCAGCAATCACATGACATTTGTAATAAAATGTACATAAATTGTTTATTTTGTATTTGCCTACATTATGTATTGTAACAGTGTTATTATCAACCAATCATTATTGCCTCATTATTTTTTATATAATGCATTTTTATAAGAGAACCTGAAAAAAAAAAACTTCCACAGGAATGTGCTTGAAATGTCAGGATCTTGGCAAGGAGGAACTCAGGTGCAGACAGGATTTACTACACAAACAGGTTTATTTACAAAAAAGGGGAAAAATAAAAACCCACGAGGGGGAAAACAAGGGCTAGGGTAAGGACTAAATAACCAAACAAGACAGGGCTGACCAGATAAAGACACTAAACACTAACTATAAACAAACACTCACGGTATACAGGATACAATCACAGTCACAAGTGTGGAACACATCTGAGAAGCACATAAGTAACACAATGAACCGACGCAAGACAGAGCACACTAGGAGATCTAAATAGGGGGAACAATTAAGACACGACAGGTGACACAGATAGGGCAATCACGACACGACTAGGTTAACAAGGGGGGCGGGGCAAGGGAACGAGACAACACAAGCACATGGCCCAAAGACAAGGCCATGCGCTTGTACACAAAACAAGGGTCTGTCATGATCCTGCCTCAAGACTAGGAAAAATCAAGGACACGAGGGCAGGATCATGACAGAACCCCTCCCTTAAGGAGCGGCTTCCAGACGCACCTCAAGGGAACATCAAACACGGGACATGACTGACATGACAGACTGGGACACAGACACAAACCAACAAGACATGACAAATAATAACAAAGGCAAACATGAAAACACAATGGCAGGGTTAGGGTGACATAACAAAAAAAACAAACAGGGAAGGGGAGGGGGCGGGACCACAAAGTTCATGGGGGACAGACCAGGGCGGGGGGTGGGGTAGGAATCTTAGGAGGACAGGACGAAGGCTGACGACGGGGGGTACGGGCAGGTCTGGGTGGTGAGGGGCGGGGAGGGGTCTCAGGACAACTGACAGGGGACATGACAGGAGCAGACAAGGGACGCGGGGCAACACTTACGGGAAGCGGGGCAAGACTTACGGGACGCGGGGCAAGACTTACGGGACGCGGGGAGACAACATCTACTGGACACGGGGGGACAACATCTACTGGACACGGGGGGACATTAACGGGACACGGGGCCACATCAACAGGACACGGGGCCACATCAACAGGACACGGGGCCACATCAACAGGACACGGGGAGACAACGGCTGGACATTTGGGACTTCTGGGGACAGGGTCAGGGGACAAGACAGGACTGACGGGGATTTCTAAAATTTGGACAAGACGGGACAAATAATCAGAAAATGCTTTAGCAGCTAGGACAATTGGCATCTCCTTATGAGATGAAACCGACTGTACAAGAGTCTTTGCTGCAGAGTCGGCCGCGGCTCTCTCCTCCGCTCTCACGACTGCCGACTTGCATACAGCTTTCTTTCCCGGCTCAGGCACGCTAGCGCTCACCGCTGCTGACTCGGGCACGCTCACTGCTGCTGGCTCGGGCACGCCAGCGCTCTCCGCTGCTGGCTCGGGAGGAAACGGGGTCACAGGACCGGCAGGCCCCCTCTTCCTCCTCTTCCTCCATGGGCGCGGTGCAGAGACCACAGCTGGGTCAGAGGCGGGTTGGGGGAGTTCGGTCTCTGGCAGGGCTGACTCCGACGATTCCGAGGCAGACTCCCACGATAACCGTCTCCCTCGCTTCCCGGGGAGACCGACGGGTGTGGGAGGCACCTCAGGACTCGGTGAGGGATGTGCCTGATCCCCCAGAGTGGCCACGGCCAGGATACGACCCTCTGGAACCGTTGGCAGCTGGGTAGGTGGGGACCTCTGGGGCACCTCCTCTCGCCCGCTCGCTCCGGAACGACCTCCCCTGGTCCCCCGGAACACCACAAGGCGAGAGCCCTCAAAACAATCTCGCTGGCTGGCTGATGCCATCCAGCATTGCCTCCTGTCTGCTGAGTTCCTTCGTGGTCGGTTCATTCTGTCAGGATCTTGGCAAGGAGGAACTCAGGTGCAGACAGGATTTACTACACAAACAGGTTTATTTACAAAAAAGGGGAAAAATAAAAACCCACGAGGGGGAAAACAAGGGCTAGGGTAAGGACTAAATAACCAAACAAGACAGGGCTGACCAGATAAAGACACTAAACACTAACTATAAACAAACACTCACGGTATACAGGATACAATCACAGTCACAAGTGTGGAACACATCTGAGAAGCACATAAGTAACACAATGAACCGACGCAAGACAGAGCACACTAGGAGATCTAAATAGGGGGAACAATTAAGACACGACAGGTGACACAGATAGGGCAATCACGACACGACTAGGATAACAAGGGGGGCGGGGCAAGGGAACGAGACAACACAAGCACATGGCCCAAAGACAAGGCCATGCGCTTGTACACAAAACAAGGGTCTGTCATGATCCTGCCTCAAGACTAGGAAAAATCAAGGACACGAGGGCAGGATCATGACATGAAAGTGATAAACGGGCCTTGTTTTTACCTAAATGATTTATACTTTATTTTAATATATATTAAAAATGTATAAGGTGTGCATTGTAGCTGACACCTAATAACACATTACAATTGTTTTATGACTTCAAGTCTTTCTCCTCAAATGCTATTGAGCTTTATTGTGTTTGAGCCCATGTGAAAGAGTAGCATAACTTACATATGATTTACAGTTTATTTTAAAAAATATCAAACATTTAATTCAATTGTGCATTATAGCTGACACCTACATAAACAATTACAGTTGTTTTTATGACTATAAGTCATTCTCCTCAAATTCTACTGACGTTAGATCGCATGTAACTTTAGAGACGGTCCCTAAATTTGAGACTCTCCAACGTCAAGCAAACTTTTATTCAACTTTCTTCGCTGGATTGGATTCATCCATCAATTATGAACATTCAGCTACAAACATGAGGTGCGATCGGTCACGCGGATGGGAGAATGGAGGAGGTTTTTTATTTTTTTGGAGCAACTGGGATGGTGCCCCCTCTGGGAGTTGGTGCCCTAGACAGATTGAGTCAGTTCGGGAGATCGGAGCGGGTTCGCGAATCATTTGAGTCAGTTTGGGGATCGCGAATCATTTGAGTCAGTTTGGGGATCGCGAATCATTTGAATCAGTTCGGGGGTTCGGAGAGGGATCGCGAATCATTTGAGTCAGTTTGGGGATCGCGAATCATTTGAGTCAGTTTGGGAGATCGGAGCGGGTTCGCGAATCATTTGAGTCAGTTTGGGGATCGCGAATCATTTGAATCAGTTCGGGGGTTCGGAGCGGGATCGCGAATCATTTGAGTCAGTTTGGGGATAGCAAATCATTTGAATCAGTTCGGGAGTTCGGAGCGAGAATCCGAATCATTTGAGTCAGTTATGGGGATCGCGAATCATTTGAATCAGTTCGGAGCGGGAACACGACCCTTAGGAAAAGTAACCATGGTTTTACTACAAATAAAACCAAAAAGCCATGGTTACTATAGTTAAACCATGGTAACCACAAATTAACCATGGTTTTGCTATATTAACCATAGTTTAACCACGGTATATGTAGTAAATCTGTGGTTAAACAAATGGGAGTCAATACGCCAAAAAACCATGGGTTACTACAGTTTTACTATAATTAAACCATGGTTATTTGAATCACGAAAGATTAGCGCTAGTAAATTTTCAAATTGGCCATAACCTTTAATTCGTTGCTGCCAACTGGGGTGGCAGCAGGGGTGGCAAGGCTCTCTTTTAGGGTGGCATTTGCCACCCTATGCCACCCGGTAGATCCGCCGCTGAGTTGGGCTGCAGTCAAATGATCCTCTGAGGTGATTAGTAAAAAAGCATAAACTTATTCCTGATGCTGGGATCCTTCTGAAGCTGGTGCAGACACATGAAGCTGTTTGTGTCAAAGCGAGCGCTCTTTACTGCTCTGTTAGTTCTGCTATTAATAACTCAATGCACATCTCAGACCAGCGTCAGTGATTGAACAGTTTAAAGTTAACAGTGTTTAGATGTGTTCTTTAGTTTAGCACTAGTGTCAGGTGTAAGCCCTTTAAGGACTGAACACCAGTGGGTGGGGCTAATAGTGCAATAATGTTAAACGATTGGTCGATAAGGCGCCCATATGCAAATATGTAATATAACAAATTTTCCCCAAACATTAAAATATCCAAATAATTTATCATAAGTAACCATTTTCAGAAATTATATTATTTCTTTAAAAGAAAATTGGGGGAAAATTTGTATACTGAATTAACACATTTCTTCACTCATAAAAACTTCTATATATCTCAGCTCATTTTAAACTCTATTTGATCATAAAAACCCTAGAAAAACACTGATCAGAATACTGAGAATAATAAGACTAAAAATACAACCATCAATGTATTTCAAAATTGTTACTTTATTGTACTATATGTCATAAAATTGTTATACTAGTAGCACCAGTGTTGCAACATCAATATTGTAACTTAATTTGGAACATTTGAACTTTGCAATATTCCCTGCACACTGTATTCTCCCAGCGGTCACGAGTGTTGACATGTTTACTCAGGTTTAGACTACTCTCAGCAAACCTTAATCATTTTAAATTCATATATTAATACTAGACACCTTAAAGATAACATGTACCAAAAATCATATCTTTTTGTTAACTTTACTAACCTTTTGTTTTGGAGCTTTGATGCAGTCGTCATCTTCTCAAGGTGCAAACAGGAAGTAAACTGCTCTGGTCACGTGACAATTTGAACTATCCATGTGACATTGCACATATTTAATTGAGATGCTTTATTTTTCCATATTTGCAGGAAATGCTCTAAAACACCAGTCTGTAACATTTTAGAGGTTTATAAATGAATACCTTCTTTACGGTCACTATTGGGATGCTGGGATTTAATGGGTTAAATAAATTCAGTTTACCTGCAGGATCTTGTAATGATACAAAATTATTTTATAAGTCAAAAGCTCAAGGAAGAGAGTTGAGTTCTCTTGTTTTGACCCTTTTAAAATGCCTGATTTTAACAGTCAGGAGATAAAAATTAAAATTATAAAACACAAATAAAACACACAGATAAAAAGCCAGAAAATGATGGAACAGCTGCAAAGAGCAACTATATGTTGTTCCATTAAAGATCAACAATAACCCGTTATATATCACAGAAGTTACACACTTCACTAGTTCGATGCTAATCTTGCAACTGTTGACTTTTTATTTCTAGGTGAACTTTTTCTTTCATCTTTCATTTTTTTTTTCCAAGTCAAGCGTCATCAGATGAAAGGTTCATGCCAGTGTTAATATAAAACACGCTTTTAAAACACACTACCAATAAAGGTCAGCAGAGCCGGCGGAAGACAGATGCGGTCCAGCAGATTTACAGATGAGTGCTTCTCTGACCTCATGATGTTTCTGTGGAGGAAATGAAGGCAAGCGCTGATCTGCTTTAGATGCGCTCGCTTTAATGTGCTCTGACCTGGAAGCAGGAAAGTCATGGATTAGTTACCCATGATCCTCTGGTTCCTCCCACGCGCTCGTAAGTGGGTCACGATTGGTCATCTGAGGTACGAGCTTCAGAAACCAGACGCTGAGGAACACTGGAGAGAAAAACTGTCATTTACACATTATTCAGTCCATTCTGATCATTATTTCTCAGCGGATTGTTATAGTAAACACAAGACATAAATTATAGTAATAACAATTATTATTACTTTGGAAATTTAACAAGGTTACAGATTACAAATTATCCTATTTAAAATGTAATAAGCATTTTCAATTATTATTTCAGTGACTTATTTCAAATAATTACATTTGATACTTTGATTGCTTTTCTAAATTTGTAATAAATGTTGTGAACTGTTAATTATTTAGGATCAAGGTTTACAGAAGAACTCAACACTGTCAGATCTTCAGAATCCTTCATCACTTGAATTAAGATTATAATAATTGAATTGTGAAGCACAAAACCAGACTTTAGCAGCTCTTTATACTCCGAGATCACTCTGAGGTTAAATACAGATTTAAAATAAGAGGGTAACAAGAAATCGTTTAAAAGCTACAGTATGATACTTTTTTTTAAACGAATATTTGCACAGCTATGACAGGAAACTACGTTAAATTATGTTATGCCTTGTCACACCAACTCTGCTCGTATCATTTATAAAAGAAAAACAGAAACAACAAAATGATTCAATTGAATAATTTTTAAATATGAATAATATGAAAATGAATTTTTTTTTATTCATATCAATAAAAATATATAACATAATAATATCTCAATGATCCACATATAGCCCTAACCCTCGAAGAAAATGAACTGAACTGCAGTTTTACTTCTGAAGTACAATAGAACTGAAAAATACAATTCACAGAAATTCACTTGTACCTAACAAAAACAGAAAGGAACCAGAAATGTTTGTCAAGGCATGTTTTGTCATCCTCTGAACTACACTTCAGAACTTCTTGTGTGTCTGATTCTCCAGCTGACCGGCTCAAAGCGAGAGCAAACATGGGACCTCGTGTGACCTCGTGTGACCTCGTGTGACCTCTGAGTCCTCAGTGGAAGAAGGGCCGGATGCCCAGAGAAGCGTCCACAGAGAGAGGATTGTGTGCCTGATCTCACATGAACGTGTTAAAAACGTGATCTCTGACACGTCTGGACCATGACCCCGGGCCCCAGAGGTCAACAAGAGGTCATCGTGTTCTCTGTAGATGAACAGCCCTTAATGAAGCATGACCTCTGACCTCAGAAAGCCATGAATGTCCAAACGAGAGAAAGCAAGGCTAACCGCTGCCAACAAAACGCTTCTAGGAATACTTCAATCGGTTCAGTGAAGCGGCTCGCTGTTCACAAGCAAGAAAACAGCAGGTCTGTGTCTTTCCTTCATGCATTCTTATGAGGAAAACACCTTTTACTTACTGAGAGGAACATTGTAGAAATTTAATTTCACACTTTAATTGAAGGCCCTTCTGGACTTTGGTTTGGTTTTTATGCAGTGCGTGATTCTCTACATGAACGTGTGTCTGCATCCTCCTCTAAACACTGCAATCTGTGCAGTTATCATCTTACATTTCACTAGCACTGGTGGAGAAAAGAACGCATCACAGAAAAAGAAAACTGTGTCTTTTTCTGGTGTTTCCTTGTTAGGAAACTTGCAGAATCATTTTCACTACAACTATTATAAAGAAACAGTGACTCTGACGTTTGCTCCAGTAATCTTAATAAACGCATGGCTGTGTTTGATGGCGCACCGCACACACGACTGGTGGATGTTTCTGCAGAATGAATCTCAGTGTGTTGTTGTGAGCTGAGGTGTTTCTGTCTGCGGTCGTGCACAGAGAGAGCAGATGAGGTGACGGAGCACGGGAATCTAATCAAGCTGTGTCCCCGTCTGACTCCATCTGAACCACAGACAGTTATCTGACACAAACATGTGCTGCTCAGAGATCTTCTGCAGGTCAGACTGGCCCTGGTCCATCAGGAAACACCAACTGAACACTGATGTGAGCAGGCTTTAAATGCAGTTAGACTGTGGATTATTGTGATGTTTTTATCAGACTCTCATTCTGACGGCACCCATTCACTGCAGTGCATCCATTGATGAGACAGTGTCATGTTCAGTCTAGTCTCATCTAGCTAATACATCATTTCTGAGGCTATTACAGACTCACTCGATTATTACCAGTTAAACATGAATCTTTAGTTCCACTGAGAAACATAACATTCATCTGGAAGACATCAAACATGCTACATTTCCTTGTGTGAGACATGTGACTTGAGGTCAGCTCTAAAGTTTTCAAGTTAAGCTCATGATCTGATTGTGCTGTTTTAGCGTCACATCAGCGTCATGCCTTTCTTTGTGTTTTCATGAAGTGGGCGTCTGTTAGCAGAGCTCGTTCTCAGATAAATGATGTTTAATAACATGGAAGCGCTGATGACGCCAGGGCACACGGCTTTAGCGCTCATGCTAATTCCCACTGGAGAAGTGCATGATGGGAGTAATATGTTAAAATGCTGAAGTGGTTCCCTGGCAGCGCTGGTCACATACGACCACAAACCCTGAATATAAAGCGCTGCGAGATCTTCCAGATGGTCTGCATTACACTGATATGCCACTCTTTCTTCTGGAAGTGGACGATTATCTACAATAATACACAGATCTCACACATAATGGATTGATGGACAGATGTCATGATCTGCTGTGAAGTGGATTTGGTGAGAAGTGTGTGTGTGTGTGTGTGTGTCAGGGTTGAGTTCGGGACACACAGACGGATCCGTGATGTGAATAATAGCATCAGCTCCTGAAATCTCTTACATGTGACAACACAAGAAGAGCAGATCAAGCTCAGTCATCATTCCTCTCAGCTCAGAAACTCTTCCTCCAATAAAAGAACAAACAAGTCACAGATCTGAATAGTTTCTCATGGAGAACAGTAACCAAGCAACTGAGAAAGACATTTAGCCTTTGATGGAGAGACGGTGCGGCCCAACAGCTTGACCTCACTGACTTCCATGTTAGGGAAAATAAAAATAAAATGGAAGTCAGTGGCTACCAGCAACAGTTTGGTGTCTCACAATCTTCAAAATATATTTGCATTCAGCAGAAGAAAGAAACTGATGCAGGTCTGAAACAACACGAGTGACAGAAGGATCACAGTCTGTCCCTTTAAGACTTTTTTTCACATAATCACGTATAATCATTATAGGGCCAATTAAATTTTCCAAACTCCAAATCTGGAATCTGAGTGAGAAAATAAATCTAAATATTGAGAAAATCATCTTTAAAGTTGTTCAGATGAAGTTCTTAGCAATGCATATTACTAATCAAACATTAAGTTGTGATATATTTACAGTAGGAGATTTACTAAATATCTTCATGAACATGATCTTTACTTAATATCCTAATGATTTTTGTCATAAAAGAGAAATGTATAATTGTGACTCATACAGTGTATTGTTGTGTATTTCTTGTTGTGTGACACTGATGCTGCTTCTGTGCTGCAGGACACATGTGGATGGTCTCAGATGCTGTTTCAGAATAGTTTTTTTTTTGGTTTAAACATTGTTTTGCAGCAGATTGCACTTGAGCCTGGTTTAATCTATGTTTTGTGTACATCGGTTAATGATATTACTGTAAAAATCTCTCTGCAGAAAATAAGCCTTAATTTATAATCATGAACCTCAATCAAAGGATTCAGTAGAGACACCTGACAGAATATTGGGTGGAAATATGATGATTCAGAACTGAAGATGATCTTCCTCATGTCACTGAAGCAGTGTGTAATTCAGATACACGAACACACACACCTCCGGAGAAATGTTTTATTACAAAACGTCTTTGATATAAAGGAATAATGTACATGTGTTCGTCCTGTAATTTAGACATCAGTGTCGATCTTCTGGTCGTGAACCTTTTAAAAATCGACCTTCACAAAAAATACAGGAGGGAAAGAGAGAGAGAGAGAGAGAGAGAGAGAGAGAGAGAGAGAGAGAGCATCTACACACAAGACCCTTTCTACAGAAGAAGACACGAAGAAGCGCTCGAGAGCAGACCGAGCACGAGCTGAGAGACTTCCGGTGGACATTACTACTGTTCTTTACAGATGCATTCATTTTACATCGTGCTAGATAACACTTTTTGCAACACATTATTTAATATAAAAAATGACATTTCAAAATAAAGGAAAAAAACCCTCTTTGAAGGAAAGCGCAGGGGTTTGTTATGAGAAATAAACTGACTCTCTTATTATTTCACTCGAGGTTATTTTAGCAGATAGTTTGATTCGTATATTAATTCGACAGCACTGAGTTAAAGAGAGTGAACTTAATGTAATGTTTGCTCTGGACATGGATCTGGACACTTGGAGGAGAACAATAACCGCGCGCCTGTGAAACAGCGGATTCACTCAGTGACCGACTTCAGTCCACTTCACATTTCAATCTTCACATTAGTTCATCAGAGGAAACCTGAGCTGTGTCTCCATCCAAAGATTCGAATCTGCGTTAGACTGGAACAACACATTAAACATTAGTGAATAAAGCAGTGTTTAAACCCAAGGAGTCAGAGGCAACAGAATCATCTCTTCCTGGTAAACAGGCAGTCGAGCCACTGAATATAATGATGTTGATATTTGATGAATGTCTCAGAGCAGCAGAAGAAACACAATAAATGCTGTGAGTGCTTCGGTTTGAGACAATTCTACAGAAATACTTTGGACCACAGACTTTACTCTTTACTTTGATTTCAGAAGCTGTGAAGGAGATCTGAGCTGTTAGTCCAGGTCTCGTGACTCTATCAGTGCGCATGGAGCAGTTTATCCAGCGCTTTCATCACAGTTTATATGCGTAAAGTCTGTCCTATCCAACTGTGCGCATACGTTTTTATAATCTATGAGCATCTTGGCGTCTCCATCTGGTACACTATTATAAAGACAGGTGGATTGAAACACAGCTTGTTAAAGTCGCGTCAGTTTACACGCGGATCACGGCGTCGCGCAGCCGCGTGCGGTACTGATCCAGCCAGTGTCGGAGCTCGGAGATCCGGTAACCCTCCGGTCCCCTGCCGCCCTGATACACCACCTTCCCGTCCTGGACGATGTAGAGTCTGTCGAAATACGCTCCGTACGCGCTGTTGCATGAGTTCTCCATGCTGTCTGCGACTATCGCGACGCCCGGAGCCTCGCGTGCCATCAGCCGCGCCGCGCTCAGCCGCTCCTCCAGACTCCGGTGCTTGCGGATCTGATACGGAGCGTCGGAACTGACCCATCCGTCGGACGGGTGCGCCTCCTCGATGTAGATCACCAGCGCGTCGGCGACGTCCGCGTACCGGAGCACGAGCCGCTGGAACGCCTTGAGACGCGTCATGAACGGAGGTCAGCTGCAGCTGCCGAAATTGAGCACCAGCGGCCTGTGAGCGCGCGCGAAGTCCAGCACGCGTCTGCGCGTCGCGTCGGCGAGCGGAACCACTGCACTGTTGGGCGCGTCGTGTCCGAGGCGCGCGGACTTCAGCCAGTCCAGCTTGTGTCCGTGGAACACCGCTTTGAGCGACTCCCAGCTGAACATGCGGCTGTTGTCGGAGATGCACAGCGGAGGGTCTTCCTCATCCTCCTCCTCCTCATCTTCACTCCTCAGATGGAACAAAACTCTTTTCCTCACGCACAGAAAATCCAGACACCACAGAATGAACGCGGCGACGAGGAAGCGCGGCAGGATCACCAAGCACGCCAGCGCGTTTTTCAGCGCCTTCGACGCATTCATGATCGATCCCAGAAGAGTTTCTGGTGTTCAGCTGCTCAACTTCCCTTTTATGTGATGAATGAGTGTCAGTGAGTCACTCCGCCTCCAAACACACAGGCGCATCACTCATGTTCCGAGATGAGATTCCGTCGAGCACCGAGCGCAGCGCAAACAAGTGCGCTTTAAGATCGAAGCGTCTGCTATTAATGTTGAAAGTCTTGGTGTCTTCAGAAGTTCTCGTCGGTCCTCTTCAGGAGCTGCAGCAGCGCACTGACGCTCTGATCTGAATGAGTGCGCGTCAGTCGATCATCTGAAGACCCTGCGATCTTCCGGATCACGCGCGCAAACCACTGCGCATTCACCGGCGCGCGTCACCAGAGGCTCCTTCAGGCACTATTTCAGTCATCGGTGCATTCTGCCCTGCTGAGACAAACAAACAGACCACAGAAACTATCACAGAATGGGTAATGGTTTAACTGGTTATAATGGAAACTGTGATGGCCCCTGTGTGTTTCTGGAGGTAATTGGTCGCCTTCTATTGGTGGCTTGTTAACACTGGGTCTTACACACACTCTTTAATGCTGCTTAATGCTGTACTTTGATACTGAATCTGAATATCAGAACAGGCACAATTCACTCTGGCTTCTACACTGCATTTTTTACACAGCATTGTTAACTTGGCAGTGGAAAGCAGCTTTATTTAACCGAAACAGAAGAAGAACTGCTCATGTACTCTCAGCTGCGGGGAGGGTCTGTTATACTCCAGTGCTGGAGAATAAAATAACCTTATGTAATATATATTATGCATTAAATGTGACCCTAGACAACAGGGGTACATTTTTGAAATTGAGATTTATGCATCTCATAAAAGCTGAATAAATGAGTTTTCCATTGATGTATGGTTTGTTAGGATAGGACGATATTGGCAGAGTTCTGAATTGAAACTATATGAAAATCATCTTTAAAGTTGTTCAGATGAAGTTCTTAGCAATGCATATTACTAATCAAACATTAAGTTCTGATATATTTACAGTAGGAGATTTACTAAATATCTTCATGAACATGATCTTTACTTAATATCCTAATGATTTTTGTCATAAAAGAGAAATGTATAATTGTGACTCATACAGTGTATTGTTGTGTATTTCTCCAAATATCCGTCTGTGACACTGATGCTGCTTCTGTGCTGCAGGACACTGATAGAATAAGTGCTAAAATAAGTCTATTTTAAAATAAATTAAATAAGTCTAAACTCTAGACAACATGGAATTTAATCAAACTGAATCGAGAGCTTGTGAATTCATGAATCAATAAATCATTGTTTTTTAAGAAACTGACTGAATGAATGATTCCGATGACTCTCTCTCATGAAGACAGTCACTCGTTTCATTCCTTAAATAATCAGTGTTATTTATTGTATTTTTTTGCTAGTGTTGATGTAGTTATTGTTTCTCACACATGATCTAAAACAGCCGCTGCTTTACTGGATCACCTTTCAACCTAAACATGTAAGATTCTGCACCCTGTATCATATAGCGCTTTAAATATGTTGCAGGTTAAGTTCAGAAGTTCAGAATGCGTTCTATGATGTTCAAAGAACATTTAGCCAGACGAAAATAGGACACACTATTAGTACAGAGTGAGTGTTCATGTGCGCGGTGTATGTTACATGTGAATATCCACAGGAGCACGTCTGTGACGGATGCCAGCGAAGGACAGCGGCGCTTCATGCATTATATTCATCTCTTATTTGCAAATGTGCACGTAAACTCTACATGTGACCCTGGGGAACAACACCAGTCTTAAGGGTCAACTCTTTTGAAAAAAAATTGTTTTTACATTGATGTCATCAGACGAGACGAAACCAATAAAACCCATTACAAACGAGTCATTTGTTGATCCACTGCGGACATAATTACTGATTATAAAGACTTATACTGTGTTTTTACGTGTTGCGCTGCATAAACATAAAACCATGTCTGTATTTGTGATCTCAGAAACCACTAACAACAAGCCTCCTCTACACTGCTCAAGACTCACATAAGAATCATCAGTGATAAATTATTTCAATATTATTAATGTACTTACAGACTGTGAGTCAGAAGCAGCAGACCGTCTGCACGTAAGCCACAGACGCAGTGTAGGAAACAGTCCTCGTCCTCCGTAAACTGTGCAGCACACATCTGAATATTTGGGTTGATCTGTTCTGGAACAGGGTTGAAATACAACATAAGCACTGATTTCTAGTTGTGTCCTCTTTCGGAAGATCAAACAAAGTAGTTTTGCTTTCACAAAGAAACACAGCTTCTCCAGGACACGACAGCAGCAGAAACAGAGATGTCTTCTTTCTTTGTGTGAACGTTTAAGCGGCGTTATGTAAATCTTCCCACACAGTGATGTAGAGATGTGGGGGCGTGTTTAACGAGGCGTTTTAGGAGGACACTGGGAGTTCTGTTTTGTGTCTGGAGTGTAAAACCCTTCCAGTGTCTTCTGCTGTATCCTCACACGGAGACAAACTAAGCTTTCAGATTATGATGAAACTCACTCTCAAGACTCTTTCAGGAGAAACAAACCCTTCTTTCCGTTATAGTTCTTAATGGATTCTACCCAAACACATTCAGGCTGTTGAGATATCTGAGTATTTGTGAAAGCAACAAAATAATCTGGTTTCATTGTGGCATTCTTCAGGATAAAGTGAACACATAATCATGTCAGAGGAACAAGACTGTGTGTCTAGATGCGTCGTCTCGGTCTTCAGATGAAAGCGGCGTCTCTCTGTAAACCGGATTACGGTGTTTCCATGGAAGCAGCTTCTTATTCTCTCTGTTCTTCTGACTGTCATGAGTTCATTCTGCCGAACGTGTGTTGCTTAACCTTGTTTCTTCACTCAATTTAAGAGAGTCTGTTGTGTTCCAAACAGAGGGATGCAGTGCTAAATCAGAACTACATCTTCATCATCTCGACTGCAGTCCTTCAGAAACATCTCTATTCTCGTCTGAGTCAAGTCTCCTTTATTTATACAGCGGTTTTCACAATACAGATCGTGTCACAGCACTTTACAGTATTAAATAGGATAATAGTGTCTCAATAACGCAGAAGGACACTACTAAACACTCAGTTTTCAGTTAAAGGCAGTCCATCATTGAATTCAGTGATGTCATCCTCCAGCTCAGTTCAGTTTCATAGCATCTGTGTAATTACGTCAGATTGAGATTGTGATCCACGAACCCCGTCCGGATCTGCATCTCTCAGTTTAGTGTGTGTTTATGAGTGTTCTTCAGGAATGATTGATTTATTCTCTAGGCCTCTGTCTGCTTGGCTTGTAACCCAGTTACCTTCTGTAAAGCGAGCTGGCTCTTGGCAGCGGCGCTGGGTTTATCTGAGGACAGCGAGCTGGAAAATCACCCAGTGTGATGCACAGGCTTACTGATGTGGCTCAGGTCCAGCGCTGATGAAACACCATGAAGACGGTCACCGGCGAGCTGTCATCATCATCCTCCGATTCCCAGCGTCCCTTGCTCCGCTCACACAAACCGGCGGTCGCGGTCGCAGAGGACACATCTGATATTCTCACAGTCACGAGACTCTCTATGTGTATTCTTCTCTCAAACTCAATGGTTCTATGTTTTGTACAAAGATGCACACATTCCTCGTGTGCCACTGTATACAGCGAGATGAGTTCTGGGGCAGTGTGTGTGTGTGTGTGTGTGTGTGTGATGACACCCAGGTTCAGTCTTATCACCACATGACTGCAGCTCCACTGACTCCATCTGCCAATGCTCTGATGAGATACACACGTGAAGAAACACTGCAAAAACTGAAAGCTATAAACATGAGTGTGAATGTGTTGACACGTACAACAAACTGTAGTCTCTTGAGTAACTGGTCGATTCTAGGAGTCCCGAGCGAGTGTATTTCTCTTCTGTGGAAGAGCTTTGCTTGATTTAACGAGCTCAGAGAGCTGGAATGAAAGGCCTGTAACCCCTCATTTCAGTCTCATCAGCTTTTATTTTATTGTTACTGCTTCTAACACTCGCTCTGGAGATATGCACTGATTTATTTGTGTCACAGTGACTATCTACATTCTCACATCATGAAAACATTTCCAAACAGGCACTTATTTAATATCGTAAACCAGTATGAATAAACAGACTTCTCTGAGAGTGTGTAATGCTAGTTTGAAATTGATCTGATCTAAATAGCCAGCTATTCATCTTTCAGAATAGTTTCTATAGAGTATATCCACCTGCAAAAAACACTTTTCAAACTCTTGAATTTTCCTCATGACTGTTATTTGTAATGTTCGCCAGAAAGCTCAAAGTCTGTAAGCTGATTTTCAGCACAAAACAATCAAAGCCTTTAATTTCCCGCAGAAACATTTGAATAATCTTGCATTAACTTCTGGACAAACCCTCGGTCTCAGTCATACTCCTCATCTTAGACACACTTTGACCAAAGAGTCTAGACAGAAAACACCAGAATAATTGTTAGTCACTGAAGTGTTAGATCGTAGATGCGAATGCAAAAACATTGCAATGACGACTAAGTAACTGATACATTTAAAAATTAAAAGATGAAACCTACCACAATGTAACGTTGTGAATGTAAAAAAGTACAATATGGGTAACACTTTCAATAGGTTCTCATATGGTAAAATTACTTAACATGATAATAATATTTCATTATAAATGCATTAAATAATGTTAACAGACACAACTTTTGACATAAAAATGTAGAACTAAAAGTTGGGATAAACATTAACTAAGATGAATAAATTCTGCAGATGAATTGCTCATTGTTAGTTTGTTACCAAATGAACACTTATTGTACCAAAATATTTACCATTGTACCAAATATGTACGCCAAAAAATTTAAATAAAGATTACTGGAGTACAATCTCACTTAGATTCTTCTACTTAAACGTGATATGTTTAACTCAACAAGTCACTTGTCATTTCTTTAAACTGATCAGTGGAATTGCTATTTGTGAGTGAAAATCATTTCCAGGTAAATCCCGCTCCAGATCTCAGTGTGACTCTTTCAAACCATCGAGTGTTCTTCGAAGGGTTCCTCTCTGTGTTCATGGAGGTTCTCACCGCGACAGGAATGCAAATATAACACCACTTCAGTCCGCTCTCAAACACAGGATATTAATACCATGAACACGCCTCACATCTCACACTGCAGCACATTCAGATTCACTCTGGAACTTCCTCTCACTTTCCTGTATTTGTATCTTAAAGAATTTCACCAGAATGTATAAGTTAGGACAGAAATAATTGCAGCTGCTTTAAATAATAATGTTTCTCCACAGACATTTAAAGAGAAAACCTCATCTTCTCCAGCTGAAGTGTTCATCTTCCAGATACACTCAGTATTTCAGATATATTTAGACGTGTTTTCCCCGAACACACACACTGACAAACGTGGGCCAGATTCCAGGAGGTCAAAGGCCAACATGTGCGCCCTATGAAGTGCACTCACTGATCAGCATCATGTGTAACACAATCTGCTGCACATCAGAAACGGTTTCACACAAGCAGACAGAATGACTGATGACTTCAGAAGCATGTGCTGCACAAGTGCTTTCTGTCTCTGCATTCAGAATATTCTGATGCACTAACATGCATTTATGTGTCTGTATTTCTGTGTGGACACGAGAACATCAGAGCAGGTAAAGTGTGTCTGATATTTGGTCACGTGTCGGTTGCCATGGGAGATAAAGTCCCGTCTGTCTCTCCGGCAACTCAGCGTTTTCATTTTCAGTAGAAATGAGCAGCTTTATAATGTGCTGCTTATGCAATCAGCCCGTGTGTGTGTGTGTGTGTGTGTGTGTGTGTGTGAGTGTGTGATTGGCTCGCTCCTCGCAGCTCTCGTCAGGTCTGAGCGGGAGACGCAGACGGTCGGTGCGCATGCGCACTGCTCTGAGGTCGAACGAGGACAAACTCAACCTCTTTATATTCGTGTATCATACAGCCACATATTCATCTCTACAGCTCTCTTCACGATCCACACTGTTTCAAAGCAGATTAACAGAAATCAGTCATGATGCTAATGTTTATAACAAAAAAATCTCATTTTATGCCTTTAATCGCATTTATCAGATTAGAGCTGGATAGTTACATTTTGCAACTTTATAAACAATCAGTTGATATTTTCCATATATGATATAGTCCTATGGCTTTATGTGAGCATGCATGCGGATAAAGATAATCTGGATATACAGATATGATACACATGTCGTGATGTGATGTGACAGAGGAGCCTCGGACTCGATCTGTCGTGTTCTGCAGGAGTCTGCTCTGTGTGTGATTCTCTGCAGGAGTCTCTCCATCTGCCTCCGATCACAGACACAGAGAGGAGGTGAAATATGTTCATGTTCAGCTCGTGCTTTCTAATATACATCTGCCTGAACATGATTCCAGTAACACTTTAACATGATACAGTGCTGTGTGCACGTGTCTGAAAACTTGAACAATTATTAATTGTCTCTGTATGAAGCAAGGGACATTCTAAAATGCTAAACGTGGCTTAATGCGTCAATACAGTGTTTTAAACTACACTAAACTCAGTAAACAAATGATTAATAAATCATACTATATAGCTTTCAGATAAGCAGAGTAGTCTACATAATAAAACACTGTTTTAATTCATCCACGTCGATGTTTTTCTTACAACAGTTTAGTAGCTACGGAAGAAAACGCTTAAGGCATTATTAAACGCGTTGTATTCGTATCCTGGACTCATCTGCTTGTCTGTACATATTTATTAATAACATGTTTACACAGTTACACTTATATAACTGATAGAAGAGAAAGAAATGCGTTTTTTTTTGTGGTTAAAACATTTCTGCGGTTTAATCGCTTATTTTTAACCATTTTAAGGTCCAATTCGAACTGTTATTAGTTTTCTTGCCTCAGTATCTTCAGCAGCTAAACTAGTAAACACTGCTGAGTGAGTGTTTCTGAGAGACACAGCTAATGGAAGATATTTCTGTCTTCTGACCGATCTAATCTAATCCTCCGATATATTTTTCCTTTTATTAAGTCTTTTGCTACAGATGCAAAAGTTAACTATTTGTTGCAGTCTGCGTTCACTATAGAAATCTCTGATCTCAGAACCTCAGAAATGTCAAAGGGTCCATTAAAAAAAAAACTAATTTGAGTTTTAGAGACGCATTTTTAGATCAAGCTCGTTAAATCAGTGTGAACGGCTCCAGAACTGCTTTTGAACGCAGTAATTCGATTCAAGAGTTAATGTGGATTAAAGCAGTGAGTAACAGTAATAACACGGTTCTTCAACACTTGCAGCTACCGAGATCTGTAAGACTAATTTTATTAAACGAAGTAATCATCTCTGAACAAACACTGGAAGCTGTATGATGACAGCTGATGTGTGTGAACTGAAGAAGACATGAAATCTGGCGAGAGTTGATGATAAAAACAGTGTCGATGTGTGATCTGTCTATAATTACACACTAACCATCAAGCGTTTCATTCACTGTGAGAAACCTGATGAGTAGTTCAGTCATCATCCTTATCTTTATTTCATCACTTACAGTCTATAAAAACCAAGCCTTGGCTGCTTGTTTATCATGAGCAGGTTTAGACTGAAGACGAACCCTGAGGCTCACATTAAACCAGACATCTATCTGAGACTGAAGATGACAGACTCGGATCATGAAGACCGGTCAGAACCAGAGACGGCTTCGGTTCTTCAGTTCTAGAGCGACTTTATTGTGTTGTTCCTGGATCAAACCTTCAGCCTTTCACTTACCAACCCTTGCTCATCAGCAGTGAATGGGTGCCGTCAGAATGTGAACTGATGGACTGGAGTGCTGTGGATTATTGTGATGTTTTTATCATGTTTAGACGGCACCCATTCACTGCAGAGCATCCATTGATGAGACACTGATGCAGTGCTACATTTCTACAAACCTGATGAAGAAACAAACTCATCCTGATCTTTAATCTACTTCCTGTTCTAGTAGAAGTGGTCCAGAGAGGAGTCTGAAGAACTGACGTCATGATTGGCGTCATGTGGACCCTCAGTCATGTAGATGTTGTGTAACAGCCTGGAGCTCATGCTCAAACAGAGGTTCATCAGAGGACGGGACGGAGAGCAAACGTAAAGGCTTTAATGTGACGAACACAAACGCAGTAATTCTCCTCAGAAGATAACAGAAGAGTTTACATCTGCAGGTCCTTCTCTCATTAATAACTGAAGTGAGAGTATGGACTCAACGGCTGTGATGAGATGATTTACAGTAAACCGACTGATTGTTAGCATCCCTGGAGAACCAGAGACTTCCAAAGCTTCCCAGAACGATGAGTGCATGTAACTCACTTTACACATGACTCTGACAGCTCTGATGGATCAGCCTCTTTACTCTACATCACATCCAACACTCTTAGTAAATATGGCTTCTTTCCTGTTTTACTGTCAGCTCTTTCTGATGTGAGCTCATATAAATCTTCATCTAATATCCCAGACCCTAAATAACTCGGAGGTATTATACTTAAAGATTTTAATGTGGTTTACACTATAAAAAATCACTTCATAATCAAAACACAGTATAAATCCTTCGAATAATTTGCAAGGGGTCGTGTTATATTCAGATGTGAAGGGTGCTTGTTAGACACAACCGTCTCACACACACACACACACTCTTTTTTTCTCTCTCTCTGTCTCTCTCTCTCTCTCACACACACACACACACACAAATAATCAAACGTTCTGTTCGTTATGGGGTCTGCAGAGTCAAAGCTGTAACTATATTGTCGAATGTGATGCATTTCATAAGATTAGATGTGTTTCTAAAGCAGTGTGTATTATGTAAGCAGAGCATGCAGGGATTCCAGAGGAACAGAAGACACATTCAGAATCATTTCGCCGGTCTTCAATTCCTGGAAACAGTCCGAGACAAAAGCGTAATGTTTTTCTATGAAGGGGTAAAGGAGTTTCCAGCTGGTCCTCTGATCTTTCTCCTCTCCCCTCACTGTGTTCATGGGAACAGCTTCAGAATCACACAGAAACGGACGAGACGTCTCCATCACAGAGAGCTGACGATAACCCCTGCGGAGCGTCCACACACCTGCTGTCCTCAGACCGCAGCTCAACCTCTGGTTTACAGCTATACACAGCTAACATCCTCACACACACATATATACCACACATACTGATGTAAACACTGCAGCTGGATGGAGCTTATTTTTGACATTTAAAGTATATTTATTTTCAGCCTTCATACACCAAAATATAGCTAAAAATGTATGGCAAGAAAACAGATTTCCAGTCTTACAGACTTCATTTATTTTGTTTTAAAATGTGCTCCAGACAATAAAGTTTTCCTTCAAATGTGGCATATCAATCTATTTTCTGAGATTAAAATAAAGGCTATTCATTAACTAAAAATATTTGTATATTTCTAAAATGTACTTCCAAAAAATGGACAAATATATATTTATAGAAGGGTAATTCTACAGAAATGTCCACCTTTGATATGGCAAGATGTCATAAAATGTTTTTATTTTCCTAACATTTAAACTTAGTCCACATTATTAGATTACCTTTTGACTTTATGAATACACATAAATGACAGCTTGATTTTTTTGTTGTTTTTTGTTGTCTTTTTTATGCATTTATGACCTGTTAAAGGTGGTGACATGAGTGACAAGTTTTCATGAAACATGTATTTTCCAGTATGTCTGTAGCAAGGAATCTAACCACATGTTGTCAATACTCACTACATTAAGTCGTGTAATCCATTTGTATTTTAGTGTTTTACAGTTCCCTAACAATAAAGCAGTTCACATCAGTGAGTTCAGGAGAAATCATGAGATAAATCAGAAGATTTCTGATCACTGAAACGAGACGGGATGTCATCAGTGGGGGTCTATTTCAAAAAGAACTCTTTGTTAAACACCAGTGACTCGACTCCAGGGCAACACTACTTTCATTATATATTTTAGAATTTTTATTCAGTTTTGTTTTAAATGCCATTTACATCATATATTTGATCATTATCAACACAATATTTTAAACGGCAATATTATAACCCTGTTTTTGACCTTCCCAGTCTGTAATTCTATAATTAGGTCTAAATAAAATAAATTCACATTGATGGCTCACGAAGGTGTAACTGTCTAATAATATATTTTCATTTTAAAATATAAAGAAGTGCGTGTAACATTTCTATCGGTCTATATCTTCATCAAGCCTCTATTAAAAACCGGAAAAGACTCTGGAAACGACTGATGAGATACAAAACCAGGCACAAACTGAAAAAATACGCGAAATAAAAACGAGACACGTTTCAGAATGAAAATGACTGACTGAAAGCGAAATCTAGTCGATAGATCTCACAAACCAAGTCATATAACTAACTGTGAGATGCATCTCTGGCCAGTGTTAATATCACTGCTGTCCTAAACACGAGTCCTTAATATTTCAGCTTCTAACCACACAAACACATCCTCAGTGGTTACACCAGAGATATATATCTCTATATCCACACAATGATCAGCTTCACTCACCTCACACTTCCATCGAGGATATTTCATCATGAAGACACGACAAACAGCTTTATTTGATTCCGAATGAAAAGCGTTCAGAGGTGAGTGAGACGGAAACAGTCAGAGAAAGAGAAGCTTGTTCCGAGTCTGACCGGAAGATGGCAGCAAACACCGTCCCCTGACCAGCTACAGTCCAGGAACAAACGAGCGGGTCATTCACCTCCATCCATGACCAATACACCTCAGGAATCAGCAGAAATCTGAGCTAGTGTAGAGGAAGAAGTTCTGTTCTTTTTATAAGACCTTCTGAGACCAAATAAAAGAAGAAGAAGGAGGAATAAACAGACCTGGACACAGCATGGTGATATAGTCTGTGATGTACAGAAGATCAAGAATATTAAAGTCTTGTGTTCTGTGAAATGATCAAAAAAGAAGCGTGTTTATGTTTAAAACGATAGTTAATATCTAACAATCAGTTCAGAAAAAAACAACTTCATTTAAAAAGAAAACAAGTTTCTGTGGGTCTGAAAAACTCTTCGTCTTTCCACAAATGAACGCCTCAAAAAAATGTGCCATTAAATGTTATATAACACTGCAAAAAAGAATATCGCTTGTGTATTTCTGTTTCCCAGTAGAAATATCTGCGAATCATTGCTCTTTTGTTGATTTCCATTGCTCCATCGTCCTGATCTGGACAAAAGCTTCTGCTGAATGACTAAATATCGAATTATTCTTAAATCAACATGAATTACTGCAAATGGCAAAATGTTTTATAAACTGAATAAAATGATGCTTAATAACAAGAACAAACATCCATCAGTGAGGAATGAAAGCGCTAGTTAAAAAGAGGCAAACCCATATCCTCCAGACCAGCATGAGCAATCAGAAATATGAATAATATTCATTGTTCATGGAGCTGAAAACAATGGTTTATTTAGTGCTACATTAATCATTTGTTCACATGTAAATATGTGGCATGAAATGAAACGCTCAGGTATGAAAACATGAAGATAAGGTGAATCTGTTGATGCAGCTTTAACCATGAACTAGTCACTGAACTCAAACAACTGAGTGTAACTAGAGTTAACTAGAAACCATGTATTTCTCTGTGTGTGTGTGTGGTGTGTGTTTGTGGTTCGCTGTACATCTTTAAAAACCCTGAAATAACCGCAGCTGTGTCTCATGTTCCTCTCTGTGTAAAGCACCTCAGCTCTCGGGTCACGCGTCAGCTTCATATAGACGTGTAGAGCCTGCTGTAGTTGCTCATCCTGATGTTCTCCGGCAGGATGATGTTGGAGTGAACGCTGCTCGAGGTCAGATGCTCTCAGGAGCTGGTCTCTCTGCTGTCGCACCAGCTGGCTGTATTTTAGTGTTGGCCATCCACGTCTCACAGCGGGAGAAGAAGACGATGCCCCGACGTGACCAGGATCACCAGACAGGTGAGGAGACCCAGGACAGAGAAGCAGTGATCTGGCTGCGGGTGACCAGTGGATCAGACTCGACCGGACGCTGCAGCTTGTGGGAAAGTGTGACCTGACACCTCACACCCGGGGTCTGTGCTTGAGCCGGCTGAGGTGGAGCTCACAGGACGAGCCGGTGAATCCAGGAGCACAGAGACAAGAGTCACTGGTGTTCACACAGGTTCCTCCGTTCTGACAGAGAGAGCTGCGGAGGAGAGCGAACACATCAGATAAAAACATGACTTTTCATTATCAGTGTCCTGCAGCACAGAAGCAGCATCAGTGTCACAGACGGATATTTGGAGAAATACACAACAATACACTGTATGAGTCACAATTATACATTTCTCTTTTATGACAGAAATCATTTAGGGATATTAAGTAAAGATCATGTTCATGAAGATATTTAGTAAATCTCCTACTGTAAATATATCAGAACTTAATGTTTGATTAGTAATATGCATTGCTAAGAACTTCATCTGAACACTTTAAAGATGATTTTCTCAATATTTAGATTTTTTTGCTCCCTCAGATTCCAGATCACTGGAGAGATTTATCTCAATTTTGACTGGTTTGGTGATCCCAGGGTCACATCTAGCAAAATATCAAAAGAATTTACACTTTTTTAATGAAAATGTTACACAAATGTAGTTTTTTAAATGTGAAATATGAAGTCTTAGACACTTTAAACACTTCTTTTTTTGGCTTGAATTGATCTGAATAATGACTGTATTGTTATGCCGTACACTGAAATCAAATTCCTTCATGACTGAAGAATTTAGCAATATTGACTGAAAAACTACCACTGTCGTCTGATTTACAGCGGAATTTGAGTTTGTTTAAGATTTGATGAAGTCTGCATCACTGTTCTGGTATCTTCCTGTTTATTACTGTACAGCTGCTTTGAAACCATCTGTATTGTGGTTAAAACAGAGAAATAAATGTGACTCGAGTTGGAAAAGTGTAAAGATGTGTTCAAATTAAGGTCAAATAAGGATGATGTATGCAGTCTATGGAGATATTTCTGACATGTTTTTCACTCGAGATGTTTAACAGGGGACACAGTGTCGTTCTGTCTCTTCTTCAGAGAGAATCAGGCACCTCTTCTCTGAACACGCTCCTGTCTTCAGCTCACAGTTTTCCCCGGTGTGTCCAGGAGAACAGAGACAGACGTGTCCTCCTCCTCTGGTCTGCACACAGGTAGAGTTTCCCGAGCAGAGCTTTGATGAACACCGGTGAACCTCTGAGAGAAAACAACAGATGCACACAGTTACCGTCACAGCACAGCTCCAGCGTCACACAACACAACACAACACAACACAACACTACAATACACAACACTACACTAGCACTACACTACACAGCACTACACTACAGCACATACACTACACTACACAACACTACACTACACTACACTAACACTACACTACACTACACTACACTACACTAACTACACACTACACAACACAACACAACCACTACACTACACGACACTACACAACACTACAACTACACAAACACTACACTACACAAAACACAACACTACAATACTGTACACTACACTACACTACACTACACAACACTACACTACACTACACTACACTACACTACACTACACAACACTAACCACTACACGACCACTACACTAACTACACTACACTACACAACACTACACTACACGACACCACACGACACGACACGACACTACACTACACCACACCACACCACACCACACCACACCACACACTACACCACACCACACACTACACTACACTACACTACACTACACTACACTACACTAACTAAACTACACTACAATACTGTACACTACACTACACTACACTACACTACACTACACTACACTACAATACTGTACACTACACTACACTACACTACACTACACTACATACTGTACACTACACTACACTACACTACACTACACTACACTACACTACAATACTGTACACTACACTACACTACACACACACACTACACAACACGACACGACACTACACTACACTACACTACACTACCACAACACTACACTACACTACAATACTGTACACTACACTACACTACACTACACTACACTACACAACACTACACTACACTACAGACACTACACACACTACACTACACCCACAACACACACTACACAACACTACACTACACAACACAACACTACACAACACTACACAACACTACACTACACTACACTACACAACACACAACACTACAATACTGTACACTACACTACACTACACTACCACTACACTACACAACACTACACTACACTACACTACACTACACTAACACTACACAACACTACACTACACATAACAGACACGACACACACGACACGACACGACACTACACTACACCACACCCACACCACACCACACACACACCACACACTACACCACACCACACACTACACTACACTACACTACACAACACTACACTACACTAAACTACACTACAATACTGTACACTACACTACACTACACTACACTACACTACACTACACTACACTACACTACACTACAATACTGTACACTACACTACACTACACTACACTACACTACACTACAATACTGTACACACACACTACACTACACTACACAACACTACACAACACTACACTACACTACACTACACTACACTACACTACACAACACTACACTACACTACAATACTGTACACTACACTACACTACACTACACTACACTACACAACACTACACTACACACATACACTACACTACACTACACTACACCACACCACACAACACTACACAACACTACACTACACTACACAACACTACACAACACTACACAACACTACACTACACTACACTACACTACACTACACTACACAACACTACACTACACTACACACACTACACTACACTACACAACACTACACTACACAACACTACACTACACTACACAACACTACACTACACAACACTACACAACACTACAC
>NW_020529412.1:0-5340 GCF_003368295.1 Carassius auratus
AAATGTGGTATCAGAGATGGGGGCTTAAATTATAGTCGAGAGACACCAATAAAAGGAACCCGGTGCTCCACCCATTAGAACTTAGGTCAGGCACACACCTAGGAGAGCAGGGGGCGCTACATAAAGTGGGGGCGCGTCCGGGATTTTTCATCCCTCCCTGGTACCTTCAGAAGAGAGAAATAAACACGTGTCAATTCTCCTTGATCCCTGAAAGAAAAACCGATATTGGTGCATTTTAATAACTTCTTGTTGAAAAATATGTCTCGCAGAAGTAACCCTTCCTTCCTCAAGTGAACTTGTGAGCTGGTGCAAGAAAGGCTGGGATTGACCTTGCTCACTCCTTGATGCTAACAAGTGTACCCAGATCAACTGAGATTGCACGCATTGAAGAAGTACCGAGAGTGTGAAAAGCTTTTGGAAGAGTGCGTGTTCGAGACACAAGATTTGGAGCCTTCCAGATACCCTACTTGTGCTGTGTGAATGCAGAGAGTCTGTAGACCACACACTGCCCTATGGAACTAAAGCCGACCGATGATGAGAACCTGGAGGATAATTACAGGCATTGAAAAAACCCAACAGGTACTGTTCCCTCAGATTTGCTGACAAGCTCTCCCAGTTTCTTCGGGATGAAGGGAAGTCCATGACAGATCTACAAGCACTATTCCTCCTCTGAGGCAAGTCCCAGTTCCCCTGAGTCAATCATTCGTGCAGTGGGGGAGATCCTAGAAAAAACCATAAGACCACCAAGTGATAGCAATGCTTACCGTCGTTTACGTACTTTCTCTGGTATTGTCCGACCCCACGGGAGAAGAAACCATGGAGCACTGGATGGAGCAAGCTAAGATGATGATAACTGAATGTGGAATGCTCCGAGAAAAAGAAACGGAGACGAATTGTGGAAAGCTTAAAGGGACAAGCCCTAGAAAATCATTAAAGCTGTCCTATGTGAAGTTGACGTTCAGCCAAGTATGGTGACCCATACTCAGAATTTGTGCTCTGCATTTAACCCATCCGAAATGCACACACACAGAGCATGAACACACACACACACTGTGAGCACACACCCGAGCAGTGGCAGCCATTTATGCTGCGGCGCCCGGGAGCAGTTGGGGTTTCGATGCCTTGCTCAAGGGCACCTAAGTCGTGGTATTGTAGGTGGAGAGAGAACTGTGCATGCACTCCCACCACAATTCCGTCCGGCCCGAGACTAGAAACTCACAACCCTTCGATTGGGAGTCCAACCCTCTAACCATTAGCCCACGACTTCCAGTCCTGATGCCAGCTCGCAACAGTACCTTGAAGCTCTGAAAAGTACTTTGGCTCCTCGGAGTCCGGAGAGGATTTGTATTTCGCTTTTCGGCTTCTTCGACAGCGTCCAGGTGAGACACTTTCTGATTTCCTGAGAAGAGTTGAAAAATCACCTGACAAAAGTTGTGCAAAGAGGTGGACTGTCCCCACCAATGTTGACAAGGCAAGAGTGGAACAACTGATTCGTGGAGCCGTCGAATCTCATATGATGCTTTTGCAATTGAGGTTAAGGGAGAGAAAAGAACACCCACCAACTTTTCTGAGCCTGTTGAATGAGATTAGGGAGGCTGAAGAAATTGAAGTCACTAGACGCAAGTTTACTGCTACAGCAAAGTCCATACACTTGCAGGACGAGGGGAATAACTGTCCAGCTTTGTGCAAGAACTTAAAACAGAAATTCAAGAACTGAGGACTCGAAAAGTGTCCGCTGAATAGCCTACCAGCATCCTCTATGATGTTAGAATCCAGAGCCAAAACTATGTAAAACAAGCCCTTCGATCACAAGGAGTAACAAAGGATTCTGAAGTTCAGTCTTTGAGAAAAGCAAGTACTTCAGCTGCAACAACAGCTAGCAGTAAATGAGTATCAGTTCAAGTAGTTCAGCTAGTCATGCCCAGTTACACCAACCACATACTTCAGTCCAGCAGCGATCCAAGCCCGCAAGGAACATGGAAGATTACTTTTGCTACCGGTGTGGAGAAGACGGACACATCTCCACAAAGTGTCAAGCTCCCGAAAATGCCACCCAGGTAATCACTAATTTAATCCATTCTTACGGAAAGCTAAAGGAATGAGGAGTGATCCAACCAACAGCAACCCATCTGGAGAGCAAGCCTGTTTTTCTAAAAACAGCCATGTGCACAGCAGTGAGCCAATGGTCTGCCCAAGGGACTAGTTGGCCAGCCTCGACCGTGGAGGTAAAGATAGTGGCAATCCGTGTCATGCTTTGTGGACAGCGGTCTCAAGTGACCATTGTCTTTGACTCCTGGTATTGCCGAACCTACCTGATGTACCCATCCATCCCTTGCTGGATTATCCATTTGGGGTCTCGGCTCATGCAGTTATCCCTACAAAGGATACATTGTCATAGATGTTACCTTCCCTGAAACTCTCACTGGTGCTGAAGAGACCA
The DNA here is from genome assembly GCF_003368295.1 of Carassius auratus. NCBI lineage: Eukaryota > Metazoa > Chordata > Actinopteri > Cypriniformes > Cyprinidae > Carassius > Carassius auratus. The sequence continues at coordinate 2,441 of NW_020529412.1, forward strand.
TATCCATCCTGCATTGGTCTGCCCAGACCCCCAAGGACCGACACAATTCCCAGTAATCATTGGAACCAATGCCAGCTTCTTTCAAACGACTGACAGCATATAATGGGGCTACTAGTGGAAAAAACAGTGCCCCATTCGCTGAGAATTCAGACACCCCCAGTCCGTATTTTACCACAGAGTGAAAAAACTTCTGCGGCAGATCGACCCGAAGGCAAAGTGATATGGGAGGGCCCTGGAACTTTCAAAGTCCCATCACGAGGGGAGCGGTATGCCCTATGCAAAGTTGAGTCTGACAAACCCTTGAGGAAAGATATCTTCCTCATTGAAGCCTCCCTGTAGATCCACTTCCTTCAGGACTGTTTGTTTCCCCTGTAGTAATGCCTTCATCAGCTGTGGATGTGGAATAACTTCAGAGTCTTGATTCACTATGAGACAAGCAAAGATCTCTCAATTCCAGTGGTACTGTAGTTGCCCATGTATTCCTACAGACAGACACCGTTACAGTGGCTCATGACATTCCAGAATCCAAAGGACCCCTTAATCCGGAGTTATTCAACTTTGGGGAGGCCCAATACCCGCTGGCTGGGAAAAGAGATACGTTTGAAGTTGGCGGAGCGGAGTAATGTGTTCTCCACTGAAGAATGGGTGTAGGCTTAGCCAAGATGTCACTCACCAAGATCAACTTGAGTGATCCTCGCCTTCCGAGAACGTTCACGGCACATTGCCCCAGCCGACATTGATGACGTAAGACGTCACCTTAAAGATCTTTTAGCGGCAGGCATCATCCAAGAGTCCCGAAGTCCGTATGCATCACCGATTGTGATAGCTCGAAAAAAAAATGGTGATGTACGGATGTGCATCGATTATCGGACCTTAAACAGCCGCACTATACCCGACCAATACGTCACTCCCAGGATTGATGATGCCTTAGACTGTTTGACTGGTAGCCGATGGTTTTCAGTCCTAGACCTGCGAAGCGGCTATTATCAAATAGCTATGTCCGCTGAGGACTGAGAAAAGACAGCCTTTATATGTCCACTGGGGTTCTACCAATTTCAACGAATGCCACAAGGTATCACTGGGGCCCCAGCGACATTTCAGAGGCTCATGGAGAGGGTGGTAGGTGACATGCACCTCCTACAGGTAATCGTCTACCTTGATGACCTTATAGTCTTCGGCAGAACACTCGAAGAACACGAGGAGCGACTAATGAAAGTTCTGGATCGCCTGGAGGAATGGGGGTTAAAAGTCTCTATCGACAAGTGTCAGTTTTGTCAGCAACAGGTCAAATATGTGGGGCATATTGTTTCAGCTGCAGGAATAGCTCCAGATCCAGAGAAAGTGTCAGCCGTAACTCAGTGGAAAGAACCTACAGACCTGAAATCCCTACGGTCTTTCCTAGGATTTTGCGGTTCTATCGCCGTTTCATTAAGGGGTACTCCTCAGTAGTAAGACCTTTGACGGAGCTCACGAAGGCTACCCACCTGTAAAAGGATCAGGAAAGAGGAATGGAAAGAACTACTACAAGGAGACTGACCCCTTTTGAGCACGATGGGACAAGTCCTGTGGAGAAGCCTTCAAAGCCATTATACACTGCCTAACCAATGCACCAGTACTGGCCTTCGCTGATAACTCCCTGCCTTATGTACTCCACGTTGATGCTAGTCTGAGTGGCCTTGGTGCTGTTTTGAACCAGGAGCATCCTGAGGGACTTCGACCTGTCGCCTTTGCTAACAGAAAGTTGAGTACTTCGGAGCAGCGTTACCACATTCACCAGTTAGAATTCCTAGCATTGAAGTGGGCTGTTGTCGATAAGTTTCACGACTACCTATATGGAGCTCAATTTGTTGTGAGAACCGATAACAATCCACTTACCTACGTACTGACTAGTGCGAAGCTGAATGCAACAGGACATCGCTGGTTAGCCGGCCAAATATCACCAGTTGGTCCTGCACTCTCTACATGATGATTCTGGTCACCTTGGGGTGGATCGGACGACGGAGCTAATAAGAGATCAATTTTACTGGCCCGCATGGCCCTTGACATTGTTCAGTACATAAAGACTTGTGGTTCTTGTATTACCAGAAAGACCTTACCTCAAAAGTCTGCTCCCCTGAGCCACATTACCAGTACTGGTCCACTAGACTTGGTATGCATCGATTTCTTGTCTCTGGAGCCAGACACCAAGGGTATTGCCAATATACTAGTAATAACTGATCACTTCACTCGATACGCACAGGCGTCCCTACCAAAGATCAGCGAGCAGTCACTGTGGCCAAAGTCCTAGTGGAAAAATTCTTTGTACACTATGGACTGCCGTCACGCATTCACTCGGATCAGGGACGCGATTTTGAATGCCGACTGATAAGAGAACTTTTGGAATGATTGGAATCCGAAAATCGAGAACGACACCCTATCACCCCCAAGGTGATCCTCAACCAGAACGCTTAAACCATACCTTACTCTCCATGCTCGGTACTCTGGATCCGGCTAATAAGAGTAAGTGGAGTCAATACATCCCTCAGCTTGTACATGCTTATAATTGTACAAAAAATGAGGCAATGGGGCTATTCTCCTTATCATCTTCTCTTCGGGCGAGAGGCTCGACTGCCCATCGGTGTGTGTTTCGGTACCTCCCCTAGTAATCAGAAAGGAGTCAATCATTTGCAGTACGTAGAGAGAATGAAGAAATCATTTGCAGTACGTAGAGAGAGTGAAACCACAAACCTTGGAAAGGGAGACCGAGTCCTCATCAGAAACATTGCCTGCACAGGAAAGCATAAACTTCAAAAACCGCTGGAACTCGTTACCCTATGTGGTCATTGAGAGTTTAAAGACTTACAGTCTATAACTGGAGCCAGAGAGAGGAATGGGTGGAATAAGGACCCTTCACAGAGACC
>NW_020529413.1:0-26415 GCF_003368295.1 Carassius auratus
CTTGCAGCTATATTTAGGGCCCGAGCCCATGGTGTGAGGACCCCTCTTGGAATTGCTCCGTTATTATTATTATTATTATTATTATTATTATTAATTGGGCCCTGAGACCGAAGGTGTGAGGACCCTATTGTATCTGCTCTGTTTATTATTATTATTATTATTTTTTCTTCTCCCCAATGAATCGCGTTTTTGAAGGCCTAAACATACTCAAAAAGTCAGGAAAATTGCACACACCCTCCGAACTGGTGAAAATTTACGTCTGATATGGGTTTCAGAAGTGGGCGTGGCAAAATGGCTCGACAGCGCCACCTATACATGTTCAGCGGTGTGCGCCTCGAGCTACGTTTCACGCACATGTCTGAAAATCGGTAAACACATGTAAGACACCAAGACCTACAAAAAAGACTCTTGGAGCAAAATTCTAAACCCAACAGGAAGTTGGTTATTTTTAATATTATGAGCAAATTTTTTGTCATTTTTGCCATTTCCATGCATTGTATTTTAACGAACTCCTCCTAGAGATTAATTCAGATCAACACCAAATTTGGTATGCCTAATCTAAAGGCCATTGAGATGTTAAATTGCGAAGATCTTGAGTTTTCGTTGAAGGGCGTGTCCGTGGCGGCCTGGCGAATTTTGATGATTCGCCATGAAAATGAAGTAGCTATAACTCAGACATACAATGTCCAATCAGCCCAAACTTCACATGTTTGATGTGACTCCAAACCTGAACAGATTGACATGCCCATATTCAGTTATAGTCATAGCGCCACCTATTGGCAACAGGAAGTGACATATTTTACGCTGTGATGAACTACTCCTAGAAATTTTTTGACATCAATGTCTTTTTTGTGGTCAGTCTAATCTAAAGGCCTGTGCGATGTTCAGTTGTGAAGATCTTGAGTTTTCGTTAAAAGGCGTGTCCACGGCGCCATGGCAAAGTTCGATGTCTCGCCATGGGAATAAAAGATGTTTATAACTCAGGCATAAAAATGTCCGATCTTCCCCAAACTTCACATGTGTGATAAGAGTCCTGGCCTGAACACATCTGAAGGCCAATATTCCATCGGGTATGGCAAAATGGCTCTATAGCGCCACCTATACACTTTCAACGGAGTGTGCCTCGAGCTATGTTTCACGTACATGTACAAAAATCGGTACACACATGTAACACACCAATACCTACAAAAAAGTATCTTTGGTACGAAATCCGAATCCCAACAGGAAGTCGGTTATTTAGAATTTTCTCTGCAAAATTGGCGTTGTTTTTGCCATTTTCAGGGGTTGTACTTTAACGAACTCCTCCTAGAGATTTATTCAGATCAACACCAAACTTGGTCAGTGTAATCTAAAGGCCTTTGTGATGTTAAATTGCGAAGATCTTGAGGTTTCGTTAAAGGGCGTGTCCATGGGCCTGCCAAATTTCGATGTTTCGCCATGAAAAAGGAAGTTGCTGTAACTCAGACATACAATGTCCAATCTGCCCCAAACTTCACATGTTAGATAAGACTTCTGCTCTTAACAGATCTACATGCCCATTTTCAGTTATAGTCATAGCGCCACCTGCTGGCAACAGGAAGTGACATGTTTAGGCTGCGACAAACTACTCCTAGAATTTTTTTTTAGATTAAGTATTTTTTGTATTCAGTCTAATCTAAAGGCCTTGGTGCAATGTTAACTTGTGGAGATCTTGAGTTTTTGTTAAAGGGCGTGTCCATGGCGCCATGACAAATTTTGATGTCTCGCCACAGCAAGAGAAGTTGTTTGTAACTCAGGCATAATTTGTTCGATCTTCCCCAAACTTCACATGTTCGATGAGAGTCCTGCCCGAACACATTTGAAGGGCCATATTCCATTATAATGATAGCACCACCTGCTGGCACCAGGAAGATTGGCACATGTGGAATAATGTTGATATTTTCCACTTATATTTATGAGTTTGAATGCATATTTCTCACCGTTCACCAATTTACTAAGGCCACTCACTGCCGGTGAGCCCGGGTGCGAGGGCCCGTTCATCGCTGCTTGCAGCTTTAATTATTATTATTATTCCGCTTCTCCAAAATGAATCGCATTTTTGAGGGCCTAAACATGCTCAAAAAGTCACCAAATTTTGCACACGCCTCTGAACTGGCCGAAAATTTACATTTGATATGGGTTTCAGAAGTGGGCGTGGTAAAATGGCTCGACAGCGCCACCTATGCATGTTCAGCGGTGTGCGCCTCGAGTTACATTTCACGTACATGTATGAAAATCGGTACACACATGTAACACATCAATACCTACAAAAAGACTCTTGGAGCAAAATTCTAAACCCAACAAGGAAGTCGGTTATTTTTAATATTATGAGCAAATTTTTGTGTCATTTTTGCAATTTCCATGCGTTGTATTTTAACGAACTCCTCCTAGAGAATTCTTCAAATCAACACCAAATTTGGTATGCCTAATCTGAAGGCCTTTGCGATGTTAAATTGCGAAGCTTTTGAGTTTTCGTTAATGGGCGTGTCCGTGGCGGCCTGGCGAATTTTGATGATTCGCCATGAAACAGGAAGTTGCTAATAACTCAGACATACAATGACCAATCTGCCCCAAACTTCACATGTTTGATGAGACTCCTGACCTGAACAGATTGACATGCCCATATTCAGTTATAGTCATAGCGCCACCTATTGGCAACAGGAAGTGACATATTTTATGCTGCGATGAACTACTCCTAGAAATGTTATGACATCAATGTATTTTTTTGTGGTCAGTCTAAATCTAAAGGCCTGTGCGATGTTAAGTTGTGAAGATCTTGAGTTTTTCGTTAAAAGGCGTGTCCATGGCTCCGTCACGAAGTTCGATGTCTCGCCATGGGAATAAAAGATGTTATAACTCAGGCATAAAATGTCCGATCTTCCCCAAACTGCACTTGTGTGATAAGGGTCCTGGCCTGAACAGATCTGAAGGCCAAAATTCCATCAGGTGTGGCAAAATGGCTCGATAGCGCCACCTTATACACTTTCAACGGAGTGCGCCTCGAGCTATGTTTCACGTACATGTACAAAAATCGGTATACACATGTAACACACCAATACCTACAAAAAAGTCTCATGGTACGAAATCCGAATCCCAACAGGAAGTCGGATATTTAGAATTTTCTCTGCAAAATTGGCGTGTTTTTTGCCATTTTCAGGGGTTGTACTTTAACGAACTCCTCCTAGAGATTTATTCAGATCAACACCAACCTGGTCAGTGTAATCTTAAGCCCTTTGCGATGTTAAATTGCGAAAGATCTTTAGATTTCGTTAAAGGGCGTGTCCATGGCGGCCTGACAAATTTCGATGTTTCGCCATGAAAAAGGAAGTTGCTGTAACTCAGACATACAATGTCCAATCTGCCCCAAACTTCACATGTTAGATAAAACTTCTGCTCTTAACAGATCTCCATGCCCACATTCAGTTATAGTCATAGCGCCACCTATTGGCAACAGGAAGTGACATGTTTTACGCTGCGACAAACTACTCCTATAATTTTTTGAGATTAACATATATTTTGTGGTCAGTCCAATCTAAAGGCCTGTGCAATGTTAACTTTTGGAGATCTTGAGTTTTTGTTAAAGGGCATTTCCATGGCGCAATGACAAAATCAAAATTTGATGTCTTGCCACAGCAAAAGAAGTTGTTGTAACTCAAGCATAAAATGTTCAATCTTCCCCAAACTTCACATGTTTGATAAGAGTCCTGGCCTGAAGACATCTGAAGGCCAATATTCCATTATAATGATAGCGCCACCTGCTAGCAACGGTAAGATTGGCACATATATGGGATATACTTTGATATATTCCACTTATATTTAGGACATTAAATGCATATTTCTCAACGTTCACCTTTTTACTAAAGCCACACGATGGCGGTGAGCCCGGGTGCGAGGGCCCGTTCATCGCTGCTTGCAGCTTTAATTATTATTATTATTATTATTATTATTAGGGCCCGAGCACCGATGGTGTGAGGACCCTCTTGGAATTGCTCCGTTATTATTATTATTATTATTATTATTATTATTATTATTCTTCTTCTCCAAAATGAATCGCATTTTTGAGGGCCTAAACATGCTCGAAAAGTCATGAAACTTTACACACACCTCAGAACTGGCGAAAATTTACGTCTGATATGGGTTTCAGAAGTGGGTGTGGCAAAATGGCTCAACAGCGCCACCTATACACGTTCAACGGTGTGCGCCTCGAGCTACGTTTCATGTACATGTATGAAAATCGGTATACACATGTAACTCTCCAATACCTACAAAAAAGTCTCTTGGAGCAAAATCCGAAACCCAACAGGAAGTCGGTTATTACTAATATTATGAGCAAATTTTGTGTCATTTTTGTCATTTCCATGCGTTGTATTTTAACGAACTCCTCCTAGAGATTCATTCAGATCAACACCAAATTTGGTATGCCTAATCTGAAGGCCTTTGCGATGTTAAATTGCGAAGCTTTTGAGTTTTCGTTAGTGGGCGTGTCCTTGGCGGCCTGGCGAATTTCGATGATTCGCCATGAAACAGGAAGTTGCTATAACTCAGACATACAATGACCAATCTGCCCCAAACTTCACATGTTTGATGAGACTCCTGACCTGAACAGATTGACATGCCCATATTCAGTTATAGTCATAGCGCCACCTATTGGCAACAGGAAGTGACATATTTTACACTGCGATGAACTACTCCTAGAAATTTTATGACATCAATGTATTTTTTGTGGTCAGTCTAATCTAAAGCCCTGTGCGATGTTAAGTTGTGAAGATCTTGAGTTTTTGTTAAAAGGCGTGTCCATGGCGCCGTCACGAAGTTCGATGTCTCGCCATGGGAATAAAAGATGTTATAACTCAGGCATAAAATGTCCGATCTTCCCCAAACTTCACATGTGTGATAAGAGTCCTGGCCTGAACACATCTGAAGGCCAAAATTCCATCAGGTGTGGCAAAATGGCTCGATAGCGCCACCTATACACTTTCAACAGAGTGCGCCTCGAGCTATGTTTCACGTACATGTACAAAAATCGGTATACACATGTAACACACCAATACCTACAAAAAAGTCTCTTGGTACAAAATCCGAATCCCAACAGGAAGTCGGTTATTTAGAATTTTCTCTGCAAAACTGGCGTTGTTTTTGCCATTTTCAGGGGTTGTACTTTAACGAACTCCTCCTAGAGATTTATTCAGATCAACACCAAACCTGGTCAGTGTAATCTTAAGCCCTTTGCGATGTTAAATTGCGAAGATCTTTAGATTTCGTTAAAGGGCGTGTCCATGGTGGCCTGACAAATTTCGATGTTTCGCCATGAAAAAGGAAGTTGCTTTAACTCAGACATACAATGTCCAATCTGCCCCAAACTTCACATGTTAGATAAAACGTCTGCCCTTAACAGATCTACATGCCCACATTCAGTTATAGTCATAGCGCCACCTATTGGCAACAGGAAGTGACATGTTTTACGCTGCGAAAAAACTACTCCTATAATTTTTTTGAGATTAACATATATTTTGTGGTCAGTCTAATCTAAAGGCCTGTGCAATGTTAACTTTTGGAGATCTTGAGTTTTTGTTAAAGGGCGTTTCCATGGCGCCATGACAAAATTTGATGTCTTGCCACAGCAAGAGAAGTTGTTGTAACTCAAGCATAAAATGTTCAATCTTCCCCAAACTTCAAATGTTTGATAAGAGTCCTGGCCTGAACACATCTGAAGGCCAATATTCCATTATAATGATAGCGCCACCTGCTGGCAACGGTAAGATTGGCACATATGTGGGATATACTTTGATATATTCCACTTATATTAAGGACATTAAATGCATAATTCTCAACGTTCACCTTTTTACTAAAGCAACACGATGGCGGTGAGCCCGGGTGCGAGGGCCCGTTCATCGCTGCTTGCAGCTTTAATTAGGGCCCGAGCACCGATGGTGTGAGGACCCTCTTGGAATTGCTCCGTTTATTATTATTATTATTATTATTCTTCTTCTCTAAGATGAATCGCATTTTTGAGGGCCCAAACATGCTCGAAAAGTCATGAAACTTTGCACACACCTCAGAACTGGCGAAAATTTACGTCTGATATGGGTTTCAGAAGTGGGTGTGGCAAAATGGCTCAACAGCGCCACCTATACACGTTCAACGGTGTGCGCCTCGAGCTACGTTTCATGTACATGTATGAAAATCGGTATACACATGTAACTCTCCAATACCTACAAAAAAGTCTCTTGGAGCAAAATCCGAAACCAGACAGGAAGTCGGTTATTTCTAATATTATGAGCAAATTTTGTGTCATTTTTGTCATTTCCATGCGTTGTATTTTAACGAACTCCTCCTAGAGATTAATTCAGATCAACACCAAATTTGGTATGCCTAATCTAAAGGCCTTTGCGATGTTAAATTGCGAAGCTTTTGAGTTTTCGTTGAATGGCCTGTGTGTGGCGGCCTGGCGAATTTCGATGATTCGCCATGAAACAGGAAGTTGCTATAACTCAGACATACAATGACCAATCTGCCCCAAACTTCATATGTTTGATGAGACTCCTGTCCTGAACGGTTTGACATGACCATATTCAGTTATAATCATAGCGCCACCTATTGGCAACAGGAAGTGACATATTTTACACTGCGACAAACTACTCCTAGAAATTTTTGACATCAATGTCTTTTTTGTCGTCAGTCTAATCTAAAGGCCTGTACGATGTTAAATTGAGAAGATCTTGAGTTTTCGTTAAAGGGCGTGTCCATGGCGCCATGTCAAAGTTCGATGTCTCGCCATGGGAGTAGAAGTTGTTGTAACTCAGTCATCAAATATCAGATCTTGCCCAAACTTCAAATGTTTGAAAAGAGTACTGACCTGAACACATCTGGAGGCTAATATTCCATTGGGTGTGGCAAAATGGCTCGATAGCGCCACCTATACATTTTCAATGGAGTGCGCCTCGAGCTACATGTCATATACATGTACGAAAATCGGTAAACATATGTAACACACCAATACCTACAAAAAAGTCTCTTGGTACGAAACCCGAATCCCAACAGGAAGTCGGTTATTTTTAATTTTCCCTGCATAATTAGGGCCCGAGCACCGATGGTGTGAGGACCCTCTTGTATCTGCTTTGTTTATTATTATTATTATTATTAGGGCTCAAGCCTGGAGGGCGAGAGCCCTATTGTTTTCCTTAGGATTATTTTTTTTTTTTTTTTTCTTTATTCTTCTAATTTTTTTCTAAGGTTTCGGGGGCTTTTGGGGTCCTTAACATGCTCAAAAACTCTTGAAAATTGGCACACACCTTGGAACCTGCGGCCATTAGGGCCGGGCAGAGTCTGATACACGGGCGTGGCACAGGGGCTCTACAGCGCCCCCTGTAGTACCGAGGGCCATATATCATGCATACTTGCACGCATAGATATGAAACTTGGTACATATATATAACTCATCAAACCAAACAACTTTCACACTGCATGTCATAAGCTCCGCCCAACAGGAAGTTGGCTATTTAGGGTTTTATGAAAAACACATGCTCTGGAATTTGATATACTCCTCTGAGGAACTCCACCCGTTCACCACAAAACTCGGTGAACACGATCTCAAGACATTGGGGATGCTAAATTGCGAAGAGATTTTTGATATCTCGAACGGTTTGCCCGTGGCGAGGCGTTGAAATTATGGCGAGAAATGAGAAACAGGAAATGTATAATAACATCCACATACATTTCCTGATTTTGATCAAACTTAATTGGTTTGTTCGTTGTATGATACCGATCGTATATAAGTGACTATTAGGAGTCAAAGTTATAGCGCCACCAACTGGCAGCAGGAAGTGAATCATTTTCAGAACGCTTTGAATTCAGCATCTTATTTTTACTTGATTTGCTTCATACTTCATCAGAATAATGACAAAACACGGCCGAATAAAAACTGTCGTGGGGATATTTATATCTAATATAGTGTTGCCATGGCAACGTGTCAAACTTGAATGTTCTGTTCTGGTGATTTTTAGGCAGATAACTAGCTCAGATTTACATGAAACTCGGAACAGATATCAGTATTAAAGATAGCTAGACCATGGCAAAAGCTTTTAAAAGTGCGTGGAAGAGGCACTCTATAGCGCCACCTTTTGTCAAAAGTGGGGGGGTTAGTTTTAGCTACAGACACCAAACTTGGTACATAAATTGTTCTTATCAAGACGGACAACTTTCTAATTCGCAGTCATAAGCTACGACCAACAGGAAGTTGGCTATTTTGACTTGAATATGGATTTTTGGGAATTTTCTTTTGTGAATTAATGCATACTCCTCCCAGGGGAAGTACACTATACACACCAAACCTTGTCTACATTAAGAAAAAACATTAAGGAACTTAAATTGCGAATGAATTTTGGATAGCTTGAACGGTTTTGTCGTGGTGATTTTTTGAAATAACAGTAAAAAGTGAAACATTAATCGTCTTGTATTTTTAAATTGCAGTTTCCAAACCTTTAAAATACATTTTTCATTTAGAAAACCAGTGATTCTGAGGAAATATGCATAGTTTCATGACTTTACAGCACTGTATGATTAACAGAAAATTAAAAAACTGTCAGACATCTGATCTCACTCTGTCACTCTGTGTGAGTAATGTATGTGTGCTGACTGTGTGTTTGTGTGTGTGTGTGTGTGTGTGTGTGTGTGTGTGTGTGAGTGTGAGTGGGGGAGAGGTGTGAGGTGTGAGGTGAGTGGCAGACAAGACAGGGAGAGAGAGAGGGACTTAAACATCTCTTTAATCACCAGAAAAAAAATATTATTTTAAATTGTTATTTTTTTTTTTGTTGTTGTTGCTAATTGTGCTGTTTTCATTACAGCTTAAGAAATATCTTAGGCCTTATCCTTTTCTGACAGTTTCAGGGATTAAAAAAAGTCTAAAAATACTTATTTTAGCTGCAAATAATAATTTCAAACTCATTTGATACTGACCTCTGACACCCTGTGACATGACATTTATTTGAATTTACATAATCTCAACGATGTAACAGTAAAACTGTTCAGCTCACAGATGAAGACTAAGCTGTGATGCAAGCAGAACTATTTCACAAATGCTTAAAGGTTAATGAAATCATAACAAAACACTTTTAAATTATTTAAGGATTTGGTAACACTTTAAAATAATGTCTCAATTGTTAACATTAGTAAATGCATTGGTAACACTTCATAATAGCTGCACTCCTAGCTAAGCATTAGTAAATAGCCAGTTCATGCTTTATATATCCTTCTCCCAAAATTAATATTTTAGTAAGCATTTTATAAATACAGCTATAATTAAATTGTTCATAGTTTACATGCACATTTATTTTGAGGAGATTAAAGGCTGTTATCTTCCAAAATAAAAAATAAATAAAAAAATAAAAATAAACAAACACAGAACTAAAAAGGGAATCATTAATTGGCTTGTATTTTTAAATTGCAGCTTCCAAACATTTCAAAGCATTTTTTCATACAGAAAAAAAGTTATTCTGAGGAAATATGCATAGTTTCACGACTTTACAACACCGTATGGACAACAGAAGATTTAAAAACTGTCAGACTTCTTAACTGACATGATCTCACTCTGGCCACTCTGTCTGTGTGAGGGAAGGGAGGGGAAGAGGGAGGGGGAGTGTGAGGGGGTTGGTGACTGACTGCATTTTTGGTGACTGACAGTGTGTGTGGATTGTAGGAAGGGGAGGTGCTATCTGGCAGAGAGAGAGACAGAGAGAGAGAGAGAGATACCTAATCATCTCTTTAATCATCAGGGGGGAAAAAAAATCAGTATTTTCAATGTTTATTGTTTTTGTTGTTGCTAATGGTGGTGTTTTTTCCTTTCATTACAGGTTAAGAAATCTCTTAGGCCTTATCCTTTTCTGACAGTTTTAGGGATTTAAAAACATCCTAAGAATCCTTATTTGTGCTGCAAATAATAATTTCAAACTCATTTGATACTGACCTATGACAACCTGTGACGTGACATGACATTTATTAATCTCATGGATGTAACAGTAAAACTCTTCAACTGACAGATAAAGCTGCAATGTAAGCAAAACTATTTCACAAATGCTTATAGGTCATTAAAATCATTACAAAACACTAATAAATTATTTAAGGATTTGATAACACTGTAAAATAATGTCTAATTTGTTAACATTAGTAAATGCATTGGTAACACTTTATAATAACTGCACTCATGAGCTAAGCATTAGTAAATAGTTCATGATTATAAAGCCTTTTGCCTTAATAATAGTCATTATTAAGCAGTAATACATCTATAAATAAATTGTTCTTGGTTTAAAAGCACATATATTACAAAATAGATTAAAGTCTCGGTTGTCTTAATAAACACAACCCAGTTTGATTCAGAATTCAGAAATATTTATTTCAAGATGCAATAAAAGGTAACTGTACACTTGAATAGCTTTTGAGCGATTATTGAAGGATTAGCATCACCTCCTCTTTTACGATGGTTTGAGTAATATATCTTCCAGATAGTACTGCCGCTCCCTATATGCAGAGTATGCAGTCTTCGTAGGGCACCAACTCCCAGAGGGGGCACCATCCCAGTTGCTCAAAAAAAAAAAAAAAAAAAAAACATGCGCCATTCTCCCATCTGTGCTCGCGACCGCTCACACCTCATGTTTGCGGCTGAATGTTCGTAATTGATGGATGGACATCTATGCCAGGGTATAGGACATCAGCAATCCGGCACAGAGAAAAGAAAACTAAAGAAAAAAAAAAACAGGCATAAAGTTGTCTTGACATTGGACATTCGAGAGTCTCAAATTTAGGGCCGGTCTCTAAAGTTACATGTGATATTGTTATACACTTTTCTAACATCAGTAGCATTTGAAGAGAATGACTTACAGTCATAAAAACAACTGTAATTGTTCATCTAGGTGACAGCTATAATGCACAATTAAATTGAATGTTTGATATTTATTACAACAAACTGTAAGTCATATGTAAATTATGCTACTTTTTCACATGGGCTCAAATGCAAATTTGAAGCTCAATAGCATTTGTGTAAATGCATTGGTAACACTTTATAATAACTGCACTCATTAGCTAAGCATTAGTAAATAGTTCATGATTATTAAGCCTTTTCCCTTAATAATAGTCATTTTTAAGCAGTAATACATCTATAAATAAATATAAAAATAAAGTGTTACTAAAGTTATATATATTGTTCTGTGTATGTGATTTCAAAGTCTAGATTGGTCGGATTAACCCTTTAACTGCCGCATCCCTTTAAACTTGATTGTCAGAGGGTTACTGTAAATGCTTATGCCCGGTGGGCACAGTTTTCCCGATGCCACCGGGGTGGCGTTGCACTGACGGCTTGAGCCCGACATCGCTGCTTGCAGCTATATTTTTTTATTATTAGGGCTCAAGCCCAAAGGGCGAGAGGCCTATTGTTTTCCTTAGGATTATTTTTTATTATTATTATTATTATTATTAGGGCTCAAGCCCGAAGGGGCGAAGAGCCCTATTGTTCCCCTAAGGATTATTCTTCTTATTATTATTATTATTATTAGGGCTCAAGCCCAAAGGGCGAGAGGCCTATTGTTTTCCTTAGGATTATTTTTTATTATTATTATTATTATTTTTTTTTTCCAACGTCTCGGGGGCTTTTGGGGCCCTTAACGTGCTTAAAAAGTCTTGAAAATTGGCACACAGATTGGAACCTGCGGCCATTAGGGCCGGGCAGAGACTGATACACGGGCGTGGCACAGGGGCTCTACAGCGCCCCCTGGAATATGGAGGGCCATATATCATACATTCTTGCTCGTAGACGTATGAAACTCGGTACACATATAAATCTCATCAATCCAAACAACTTTTGTATTGCATATCATAGGCTCCGCCCAACAGGAAGTTGGCTATTTAGGGTTTAGTATTCAAATTTTTCGTCAAAGTTGTGGGGGCTTTTGAAGTCCTTAACATACTCAAAAACTCTTGAAAATTTGCGCACACTTTGGAGTCTGTGGCCTTTAGGAGCCTGCAGAGGCTGGGACCCGGGCGTGGCACAGGGGCTCTACGGCGCCCCCTGGAACACAGTCAGAAATGTTGATGTATAGCTCACACATACTTGCACATATTCATATGAAACTCAGTACACATATAGATCTCATCGTGCCAAACAACTTTCGTATTGCATGTCATAGGCTCCGCCCATCAGGAAGTCAGCTATTTAGAGTTATGTAAAAAGCGCATGCTCTGGAATTTGAAATACTTGTCATAGGTTTTTTTCTCGATTGCCGCCAAACTCGGTCAACATGATCTCAAGACACTGGGGATGAAAAATTGCCAGGGGATTTTTGATATCTCGAACGGTTTGCTCGTGGCGAGGCGTTGAAATTATGGCGAGAAATGAGAAACAGGAAGTGTCTAATACCGTCCACATACATTTCCTGATTTTAATCAAACTTCATCAGATTATTCGTTGTATGATGTCGATCGCATATATGTGACTATTAGGAGTCAAAGTTATAGCGCCACCAACTGGCAGAAGGAAGTGTGTCATTTTCAAAATGATTTGAATTCAGCATCTTATTATTACTCGATTTGCTTCAAACTTCATCAGAATAATGTTAAAACACAGCCGATATAAATCTGCAAGGGGGATATTGATATCTAAAAAATTGTTGGCGTGGCAACATGTCAAACTGGAATACTTCTCAGGTGATTTTGAGGCAAATAACATACTTAGAATTTCACAAAACTCTGAACACACATCAGTATTTCTGATAGGAACTTAAATTGTGAATGGATTTTGGATAGCTTGAATGGTTTTGCCGTGGTGATTTTTTTAAATGACCTTACAAAGGGAATCATTATTGTATTTTTAAATTGCAGCTTCCAAACACGTCAAATAATTTTTTCATACAGATGAAAAAGTCATTCTGAGGAAATATGCATAGTTTCACGACTTTACAACACTGTATGGATAACAGAAAATTAAAAAACTGTCAGACATCTCATCTCACTCTGTCCCTCTGTTTGAGTATATGTGCTTAGACTTCCATTGTCTGAGAGAAATTGCGCCCCTACAGGTTCAATTCCCGAACTTTTACTTTCACTTTTAAATCGGTTAAAAATACAAACAAATACTTAGATTTAATTCACACTGACAAGCTAAACCAACATATCTGATTATTACCGGTTCAGGGCTCATGGATAAATTATTTCTGGCCAGAGATACGTGAGAAATAGGAGAGATGAATCACCGCTGTGACCACGAGCGTCTGGAGTAAAGAGCTCAGAGAAAACGAATTTATTCCTGTTTTAAAGCTTTTAAAAATAAATTATTACAGCGATATCACACTATCAACCAATTAGAACACACCAAGAGCTAAATTAAGATGTTTTTGAACTGTTTGTGTGAAAATGAAATATTTGTGGCTGCCTATCTGAAATCACCGCCTCCGATCAGCGCATACAGTGTCGAGCTCAAAACAAACGAATTTATTCTTGTTTAAGAGCTTTTTTAAATAAAATATTACCACAAATGCACACAATAAACCCACTGTAACACAACAAGAGCTAAATGCAGGTGTTTGTGACCTGTTTAAGTGTGCAAGACTATTTGAAAGCGCGACTGGCAGAATAACATATCTCTCCAGCTGCAGGATTCTGCCTTTCGTCGTACGAACGAACACATCACGGACAAGATTATTTCAAAACACATAATAGCTTGGCGACTATAAACGAAAACAGCCACGTGAACATAAACTGGATCTACTGGATTTGAAAATTAAAGTGACCACATTTACCACTTGCTTCTGTCTTCAATTTTAATCTATATAAAAAAGGAAACTCATTCGACTTGGCTGCTTTTTTAATGTGTGCGTATTTATTTATTTACCTTTTTATACATTTTGTATAATTTCATAGTTTGTGTATTACAATTATAAAAACACAAATAAATTTAGCCACTCACATAGAAATAGCTTAGGCCTTAACCTTTTTCTGACAGTTTTAGGGATTTTTAAAAATCCTAAAAAAACCTTATTTGTGCTGCAAATAATAATTTCAAACTCATTTGATACTGACCTATGACATCCTGTGACATTATATTTATTTTAACTTACATAATCTCATGGATGTAACAGTAAATCTGTTCAGCTCACAGATCAATACTAAGCTGTAATGCAAGCAGAACTTTCACAAATGCTTATGAGTTTTTTAAGGATTTGATAACACTGTAAAATAATGTCTAATTTGTTAACATTAGCAAATGCATTGATAACACTTTATAATAACTGCACTCATTATTAAATAGTCAGTTCATGCTTTATAAAGCCTTGTCCCAATATCAATAGTCAGTAGTAAGCAGTTTATAAATACAGCTATAAATAGCTTGTCCTTGGTTTATAAGCACATTTATTAAAAAGGAGAGTAAGTTATCTTCCTATGAAAAATAAAAGATAAAAATAAACAAACAACAACACAGATTGATACAGAACTCAGAAATTTTATTGTGGATTTATGATAAAATCAGCCTGTAAATGAATTCATACTCCTCCTCATACTACTCCATACTCCTTTTTCAACATTATGCCAAAATACTGAGATGTTAAATTGTGAATGAGTTTAGGATAGCTTAAATGGTGTTGCCATAGAGATTTATTAAAGTAACATAAAAAATACAATAGTTATTTTACTATATCTTTACAATTTTTCATTCTAACTCTTCATAATTTTTTATATAAGTAGAAGTCCTCATTTGAAGGAAGCACAGTAAGTTTCATAGCTTTATCATTTTCAAGAGCCAGCATAAAATTTAAACTATCATAACTTATAAATCAAGCTTGCAATTCTTAGTACCTATAATGGCCACCTGAGGGAGCTATAGGATTACTTTTAAATAATTATTGTAGAAACGAGTATGATTTAAATAATTTATAGAAATCTTTCAAATAAAATAATATGTATTTTAGGAATTTTACTGATAAAATGACCCTCACTTAATTAGAATAACAAGCTGAAGTATTGTGAACTGTATATTAAGAATAATTCTTTATAGGCTTTATGGACAGATACGTTTTGAGTGACTCTTGAAGGATCAGCACCACATCCTCTTTTACCACTGTTTAAAGAATTAATCTTACAGAACAGGTGTGAATGAATTTTGGATAGCTTGAATGGTTTTGTCGTGGTGATTTTTTTTAAATAATAGTAAAAAAGGAACCAGTAAATGTATTTTTATTTTTTTAAAGTGCAGCTTCTAAACACTTAAAAAAAAAATGTACACATAGAAGACAAGTCATTCTGAGGAAATATGCATAGTTTCATGACTATACAACACTATATGGATGATAGAAAATTAAAAAACTATCATACATCTGATGTCACTCAGTCCCACTGTCACTGTGGGTAATGTGTGTGTGTGTGTGTGTGTGTGTGTGTGTGTTAAGCAGAGATGCTCACAAGTCTCTGAGCTAGAGTCCAAGTCAAGTCTCAAGTCTCTGAGCTAGAGTCCAAGTCAAGTCTCAAGTCTCTGAGCTAGAGTCCAAGTCAAGTCTCAAGTCTCTGAGTTAGAGTCCAAGTCAAGTCTCAAGTCTCTTTATTATATTAAGTCTCTGGTTATAATAAATGTTGCATCACGTACAGCGACCCATCCAAGCTGCTTAGAACACTGCATAGCTATATATAAGGAATTCAAAGCATGTAATATGTTATTATGACAACTCTATCTATTAGCATACAATATCAACTTTGATTTTGGTATATAATCAGTGTAAACAGGCTATTGCAACATGACAAAAACACCAAGAATGCTTTACTTTTAAGTTAATATCTGTATTTATGCATTTATGGATTCAGTAATGGCCTTCTGTCTGTCCTGGCTGTATAGCCGCACACCTCTTGTCTGGCTTAAGAATGAACAAAGCTACGCTGACTTATGTTATTCATACAATACCTACTCACAAATAAACATCAAAAACAAAGCCGGCTGCAATGAATTTCTGTGCAAAACAGCTTTTACTACAAACACTTCCACACAAGAACATTGTTATCACACAAGAACATTTTGATAGAGAACCAAAAATATTTAAAGTAGATAAAATTAGAATAAATAAAATGGAAATGTCTACATACTATTACTACTGTAAACTTTGCAAGTAGGACATCAGCCCCTTCAAGTCAATGAACAATAACAAAGTGGGCTGCAATGAATATCTGTGCAAAACGTCATGGCTCCGCTCCTACCCAATGACAGAGGCACGCAGGTTTTTTTTCCACTGGAGTACTCACGTGAAGGATGCGTGCACAACTAATAACTAATATCATCACGCTATAAAGGGTTGGCCTGCGCTGGGTGCGCCCCTCCCCCTTTAACTGTTCTGTCTCGCGGAGGAGCTCATTTGTGTGCATCTGTGTGAAACACGCGCTCTGAAACACGCATAGGAAAAAAGAGCGACAGAAAGAACGGCTCCCCTCCAGCCGTGACTCGGCTCCCATCGTTCATGTTTATGAGCCGTTCAAAAGAATCGGTTCGTTCGCGAACGTCACAACTCTAACAGCGAGCTCATCTGACGTTTACTAAAAATTAACATTGTTCACGAGTCCCGGAGCTCGAGTCCGAGTTGAGTCTGAAGTCTTTCGAGGACGAGTCTCAAGTCGAGTCTGAAGTCACTGTTTGTGCGACTTACGTCGCACTCGAGTCCGAGTCTCAAACTCGAGTCCCCATCTCTGGTGTTAAGTGAATTAGGTGTGAAACTATCAGGGAGCATTTAGTCTCCAGCGCCAACATTTTACAGAACTGCCACTTTCCTGGAGTCTCAGAATTACAATGTGCCAGGCTCTGAGAGATCTAAGATTCCAAAAAATGATTTAATTAGAATACCATGAAGTATTGTGAAATACTATATATTAAGTCTTTATATATAGGCTTTATGAACAGATTAGAGTGACTCGTGAAGGACCAGCACCACCTCCTCTTGTCCGATGGTTTGAGGAATATATCTTCCAGAATCCGGGATTAAGATTTAGGAGCTCATTTTTATTCCACCTCCTTTCCTGAAAGTCTGTCTTGCAGAATTGACTAAAAATTAATCTTCAAATTAATTCCTAATTATTTTGCAATTCTTTTTGTCAGTTCTTCTTGACCTGTTTTTCTCTTCCAGCTTTCCTGGACTATTGTATAGCACTCATAAATGATTAAATAAAAAAATAATGGTAGTTATTAAGATTGATATGGTTAGGAATTGGTAAAATGTGCTTGGAAAAAAATCACAATAAAACAATGTTTTAATGTTTAAGTTTGGAATATTAACTGACGTGAATGAATGCTATATAAATATTGTTCATGTTAACATAATGTTTATGAATGGAATCTTATTGTAAAGTGTTACTAAAGTTATACATATATATTGTTCTGTGAATGTGATTTTAAAGTCTAGATGATTCGGATTAACCCTTTAACTGCCATATCCTTTAAAACCTCACTGCCAGAGGGATATTGTGAATGCATGTGCCCGCTGGGCACAGTTTACCTGATGCCACCGGGGTGGCGATGGCATTGGTGGCTTGAGCCCGACATCGCTGCTTGCAGCTATATTTATTATTATTATTATTATTATTATTATTATTATTTTTTTTTTCCAACGTCTCGGGGGCTTTTGGGGCCCTTAACGTGCTTAAAAAGTCTTGAAAATTGGCACACAGATTGGAACCTGCGGCCATTAGGGCCGGGCAGAGACTGATACACGGGCGTGGCACAGGGGCTCTACAGCGCCCCCTGGAATATGGAGGGCCATATATCATACATTCTTGCTCGTAGACGTATGAAACTCGGTACACATATAAATCTCATCAATCCAAACAACTTTTGTATTGCATATCATAGGCTCCGCCCAACAGGAAGTTGGCTATTTAGGGTTTAGTATTCAAATTTTTCGTCAAAGTTGTGGGGGCTTTGGGGGTCCTTAACATACTCAAAAACTCTTGAAAATTTGCGCACACTTTGGAATCTGTGGCCTTTAGGAGCCTGCAGAGGCTGGGACCCGGGCGTGGCACAGGGGCTCTACGGCGCCCCCTGGAACACAGTCAGAAATGTTGATGTATAGCTCACACATACTTGCACATATTCATATGAAACTCAGTACACATATAGATCTCATCGTGCCGAACAACTTTCGTATTGCATGTCATAGGCTCCACCCAACAGGAAGTCAGCTATTTAGAGTTATGTAAAAAGCGCATGCTCTGGAATTTGAAATACTTGTCATAGGTTTTTTTCTCGATTGCCGCCAAACTCGGTCAACATGATCTCAAGACACTGGGGATGAAAAATTGCCAGGGGATTTTTGATATCTCGAACGGTTTGCTCGTGGCGAGGCGTTGAAATTATGGCGAGAAATTAGAAACAGGAAGTGTCTAATACCATCCACATACATTTCCTGATTTTAATCAAACTTCATCAGATTATTCGTTGTATGATGTCGATCGCATATATGTGACTATTAGGAGTCAAAGTTATAGCGCCACCAACTGGCAGAAGGAAGTGTGTCATTTTCAAAATGATTTGAATTCAGCATCTTATTATTACTCGATTTGCTTCAAACTTCATCAGAATAATGTTAAAACACAGCTGATATAAATCTGCAAGGGGGATATTGATATCTAAAAAATTGTTGCCGTGGCAACATGTCAAACTGGAATACTTCTCAGGTGATTTTGAGGCATATAACATGCTTAGAATTTCATCAAACTCAGAACACATATCAGTATTAGTGACAGCTAGACACTGGCAAAAGTTCATAAGAGGGCGTGGAATAGGCACTCTATAGCGCCACCTTTTGTCAAAAGTGGGGGGGTTAGTTTTAGCTACAGACACCAAACTCAGTACAAAAATTGTTCTTATCAAGACGGACAACTTTCTAATTCACAGTCATCAGCTACGACCAACAGGAAGTCGGCTATTTTGATTTGAATGTGGATTATTTTTTACATTTAGCCGTGAATTAATGCATACTGCTCAGAGGAGAGTAACACTATACACACCAAACTTGGTCTACATGTTGAAAAAACATTGAGGAACTTAAATTGTGAATGGGTTTTGGATAGCTTGGATGGTTTTGTCGTGGTGATTTTTTTAAATGACAATAAAGATGGAATTATTAATTTTCCTGCATTTTTAAATTCCAAACACTTCAAAACCTTTTTTCATACAGAAAAAAAAGTTATTCTGAGTAAATATGCATAGTTTCATGACTTTACAACACTGTATGGATAACAGAAAATTAAAAAACTGTCAGACATCTCATCTCACTCTGTCCATCTGTTTGAGTGTGTGTGCTTAGACTTCCATTGTCTGACAGAAATAGCGCCCCTACAGGTTCAGTTACCGGACTAAAAAAGGGAGGAGACTGTCTTTTGGTTTCGATTTTAAATCGGATAAAATACAAATAAATACTTGGATTTAATTCACAGTGACAAGCTAAACCAACATATATGATTATTATCAGGTCAGGGCTCATTAATAATTGATGTGTGGTCAGTGATACGTGAGAAACACGAGAGATGAATCACTGCTCTGAGCAGGAGCGTGTGGAATGATGAGCTCAGAAAAACGAGTTTATTCTTGTTTTATAGCTATTAAAAATAAAGTATTGCAGCGATATCACACAATTCACCAATTAGAGCACACCAAGAGCTAAATTAAGATGTTTTTGAACTGTTTGTGTGAAAATGAAATATTTGCGGCTGCTTATCTGAAATCACTCCTCCGATCAGCGCGCACAGTGTCTCAGAGCTCAAAACAAACGAATTTATTCTTGTTTAAGAGCTTTTTAAAATAAATTATTGCCATAAATGCACACAATACATCCATTATAACACAACACGAGCTAAATATAGGTGTTTGTGACCCGTTTAAGTGTGCAAGACTATTTGAAAGCGCGACTGGCAGAATAACATATATCTCTCGAGCTGCAGGATTCTGCCTTTCGTCGTAAGAACGAACACATCACGGACAAGATTATTTCAAAATACATAATAGCTTGGCTAATATAAACGAAAACAGCCACGTGAACATAAACTGTTGAGAATTAAATCTGAAGTGGATCTACTGGATTTGAATATTACGTGACCGCATATACCAGCTGCTTCTGTCTTCAATTTTAATCTATATAAAAAAATTAAACTCATTCATCTTGGCTGCTTTTTTAATGTGTGTACGTATTTATTTATTATTTTGCTCTAACAAGACTTAATCTATATTTAATTAAATCAATTACATTTTATTTTACATTTGATTTGTCCATTTCTGCATCTAAACGCCTAAAAACCTAAAACATGCTCTATTATACTATTGTTAGCAATTTCTTTATCGTCCAAGTTATCTGGTGTACACGCTTTTATTTTCATAATAAACTCGTTTGTTAGATTATACACAGTTATAGTGGTCTATAATAAATATTGACAGGTTATATTCAAGATGTTTAGAATGATCGCCGTAGGCTAATTTTTTAAAATGTAAATCCAAAAAAAAAAAAAAAAAATTAAATAAATTAAAAACATTGGAAAAGAATAACTTGTACTTTTTTATACATTTTGTATAGTTTCATAGTTTATGCATTATAGTTATAAAAACAAACAAATTTAGCCACTCACATAGAAATCTTAGGCCTTATCCTTTTCTGACAGTTTTAGGGATTTTTAAAAATCCTAAAAAACCTTATTTGTGCTGCAAATAATAATTTCAAACTAATTTGATACTGACCTCTGACATCCTGTGACATGATATTTATTTGAATTTACATAATCTCATGGATGTAACAGTAAATCTGTTCAGCTCACAGATCAAGACTAAGCTCTAATGCAAGCAGAACTTTCACAAATGCTTTTAGGTCAATAAAATCATTACAAAACACTTACAAATCATTTAAGGGATTTGATAACACTGTAAAATAATGTCTAATTTGTTAACATTAGTAAATGCATTGATAACACTTTATAATAACTGCACTCATTAGTAAATAGTCAGTTCATGCTTCATAAAGCCTTGTCCCAATATTAATAGTCAGTAGTAAGCAGTTTATAAATACAGCTATAAATAGCTTGTTCTTGGTTTATAAGCACATTTATTAAAAAGGAGAGTAAAGGGTCAGTTATCTTCCTATGAAAAAAATAAATAAAAAATAAACAAACAACAACACTGATTGATACAGAACTCATAAATGTTATTGTGGATTTATGATAAACTCAGCCTGTAAATGAATTCATTCTCCTCCAAGAAGACACAAGTAGTTCACACCAAACTGTTTTAACATGAAGCCATATACTGAAGATGTTAAATTGCGAATGGGTTTAGGATACCTTAAATGGTGTGGCCATAGCGATTTATTAAAGTAACATAAAAAAAATACAATAGTAATTTTACTATATCTTTAAAATTTTTAATTCCAACTCTTCATAATTTTTTATATACGTAGAAGTCATCATTTGAAGGAAGCACAGTAAGTTTCATAGCTTTATCATTTTCAAGAGCCAGCATAAATTTAAAACTATCATAACATATAAATCAAGCTTGCAATTCTTAGTACCAATAATGGCCACCAGATGGAGCTATAGGATTACTTTTAAATAATTATTGTAGAAACAAGTATGATTTAAATCATTTATAGAAATCTTTCAAAGAAAAATAATATGAATTTTATGTATTTTACTGATAAAATGACATTCACTTAATTAGAATAACAAGCTGAAGTATTGTGAACTGTATATTAAGAATAATTCTTTATAGGCTTTATGGACAGATAAGTTTTGAGTGACTCTTGAAGGATCAGCACCACATCCTCTTTTACCACTGTTTAAAGAATGTATCTTACAGTACAGGTGCGGATGAATTTTGAATGGCTTGAATGGTTTTGTCGTGGTGATTTTTAAAAATATTAGTAAAAAAGTAACCAGTAAATGTCTTTTATTTTTTTAAGTGCAGCTTCTAAACACTTAAAAAAATTTACACATAGAAGACAAGTAATTCTGAGGAAATATGCATAGTTTCATGACTATACAACACTATATGGATGATAGAAAATTAAAAAACTATCATACATCTGATGTCACTCTGTCCCTCTGTCACTGTGGGTAATGTGTGTGTGTGTGTGTGTGTGTGTGTGTGTGTGTGTTAAGTGAATTAGTTGTGAAACTATCAGGGAGCATTTAGTCTCCAGTGCCAACATTTTACAGAACTGCCACTTTCCTGGAGTCTCAGAATTACAATGTGTCAGGTTCTGAGAAATCAAAGATTCCAAAAAATGATTTAATTAGAATACCATGAAGTATTGTGAAATACTACATATTAAGACTTTATATATAGGCTTAATGAACAGATTAGAGTGACTCGTGAAGGACCAGCACCACCTCCTCTTGTCCGATGGTTTGAGGAATATATTTTCCTGAATCCGGGGTTAAGATTTAGGAGCTCATTTTTATTCCACCTCCTTTCCTGAAAGTCTGTCTTGCAGAATTTACTAAAAATTAATCTTCACATTAATTCCTAATTATTTTGCAATTATTTTTGTCAGTTCTTCTTGACCTGTTTTTTTTTTTTCTTCTTCTTTTCTGACCTCATGACCCAGTCAGCATTTTTGTACAATGGTCAAATCTTAACTTATCCATTTCTGTATTGCATTTGTGTTTGATATTTCTCATGGGTATTTCATAATTTTCGACTTTGAGTTAAAAACGTTTGAGTTAAAACTCTTTTTTAGCGCATTTCATCTGTAAAAGAAAACATGCCTAATGATTCTGCACATGAATATAAGGAGTTTTTCTCTTCCAGCTTTCCTGGACTATTGTATAGCACTCATAAATGATTAAATAAAAAAATAATGGTAGTTATTAAGATTGATATGGCTTGGAATTGGTAAAATGTGCTTGGAAAAAAAATCACAATAAAACAATGTTTTAATGTTTAAGTTTGGAATATTAAATGACATGAATGAATGCTATATAAATATTGTTCATGTTAACATAATGTTTATAAATGAAATCTTATTGTAAAGTGTTACTATATATATATATATATATATATATATATATATATATATATATATATATATATTGTTCTGTGAATGTGATTTTAAAGTCTAGATGATTCGGATTAACCCTTTAACCGCCATACCCTTTAAAACCTCACTGCCAGAGGGATATTGTGAATGCATGTGCCCGCTGGGCACAGTTTACCTGATGCCACCGGGGTGGCGATGGCATTGGTGGCTTGAGCCCGCCATCGCTGCTTGCAGCTATATTTATTATTATTATTATTATTATTATTATTATTATTATTTTTTTCCAACGTCTCGGGGGCTTTTGGGGCCCTTAACGTGCTTAAAAAGTCTTGAAAATTGGCACACAGATTGGAACCTGCGGCCATTAGGGCCAGGCAGAGACTGATACACGGGCGTGGCACAGGGGCTCTACAGCGCCCCCTGGAATATGGAGGGCCATATATCATACACTCTTGCTCGTAGACGTATGAAACTCGGTACACATATAAATCTCATCAATCCAAACAACTTTTGTATTGCATATCATAGGCTCCGCCCAACAGGAAGTTGGCTATTTAGGTTTTAGTATTCAAATTTTTCGTCAAAGTTGTGGGTGCTTTTGGGGTCCTTAACATACTCAAAAACTCTTGAAAATTTGCGCACACTTTGGAATCTGTGGCCTTTAGGAGCCTGCAGAGGCTGGGACCCGGGCGTGGCACAGGGGCTCTACGGCGCCCCCTGGAACACAGTCAGAAATGTTGATGTATAGCTCACACATACTTGCACATATTCATATGAAACTCAGTACACATATAGATCTCATTGTGCCGAAAAACTTGCGTATTGCATGTCATAGGCTCCACCCAACAGGAAGTCAGCTATTTAGAGTTATGTAAAAAGCGCATGCTCTGGAATTTGAAATACTTGTCATAGGTTTTTTTCTCGATTGCCGCCAAACTCGGTCAACATGATCTCAAGACACTGGGGATGAAAAATTGCCAGGGGATTTTTGATATCTCAAACGCTTTGCTCGTGGCGAGGCGTTGAAATTATGGCGAGAAATGAGAAACAGGAAGTGTCTAATATCGTCCACATACATTTCCTGATTTTAATCAAACTTCATCAGATTATTCATTGTATGATGTCGATCGTATATATGTGACTATTAAGAGTCAAAGTTATAGCGCCACCAACTGGCAGAAGGAAGTGTGTCATTTTCAAAATGATTTGAATTCAGCATCTTATTATAACTCGATTTGCTTCAAACTTCATCAGAATAATGTTAAAACACAGCCGATATAAATCTGCAAGGGGGATATTGATATCTAAAAAATTGTTGGCGTGGCAACATGTCAAACTGGAATACTTCTCAGGTGATTTTGAGGCAAATAACATACTTAGAATTTCACAAAACTCTGAACACACATCAGTATTTCTGATAGGAACTTAAATTGTGAATGGATTTTGGATAGCTTGAATGGTTTTGCCGTGGTGATTTTTTTAAATGACCTTACAAAGGGAATCATTATTGTATTTTTAAATTGCAGCTTCCAAACACGTGAAAGAATTTTTTCATACAGATGAAAAAGTCATTCTGAGGAAATATGCATAGTTTCACGACTTTACAACACTGTATGGATAACAGAAAATTAAAAAAACTGTCAGACATCTCATCTCACTCTGTCCCTCTGTTTGAGTATATGTGCTTCAGACTTCCATTGTCTGAGAGAAATAGCGCCCCTACAGGTTCAATTCCCGGACTTTTACTTTCACTTTTAAATCGGTTAAAAATCAAACAAATACTTAGATTTAATTCACACTGACAAGCTAAACCAACATATCTGATTATTACCGGTTCAGGCTCATGGATAAATTATTTCTGGCCAGAGATACGTGAGAAACAGGAGAGATGAATCACCGCTCTGAGCAGGAGCGTGTGGAATGATGAGCTCAGAAAAAACGAGTTTATTCTTGTTTTATAGCTATTAAAAAATAAAGTATTGCAGCGATATCACACAATTCACCAATTAGAGCACACCAAGAGCTAAATTAAGATGTTTTTTGAACTGTTTGTGTGAAAATGAAAATATTTGCGGCTGCCTATATGAAATCACGCCTCCGATCAGCGCGTACAGTGTCCAGCTCAAAACAAACGAATTTATTCTGGTTTAAGAGCTTTTTAAAATAAATTATTGCCATAAATGCACACAATACATCCATTATAACACAACACGAGCTAAATGCAGGTGTTTGTGACCCGTTTAAGTGTGCAAGACTATTTGAAAGCGCGACTGGCAGAATAACATATATCTCTCGAGCTGCAGGATTCTGCCTTTCGTCGTAAGAACGAACACATCACGGACAAGATTATTTCAAAATACATAATAGCTTGGCGAATATAAACGAAAACAGCCACGTGAAACATAAACTGTTGAGAATTAAATCTGAAGTGGATCTACTGGATTTTAATATTAAGTGACCGCATATACCAGCTGCTTCTGTCTTCAATTTTAATCTATATAAAAAAATTAAACTCATTCATCTTGGCTGCTTTTTTAATGTGTGTACGTATTTATTTATTATTTTGCTCTAACAAGAATTAATCTATATTTAATTAAATCAATTACATTTTATTTTACATTTGATTTGTCCATTTCTGCATCTAAACGCCTAAAAACCTAAAACATGCTCTATTATACTATTGTTAGCAATTTCTTTATCGTCCAATTTATCTGGTGTACACGCTTTTATTTTCATAATAAACTCGTTTGTTAGATTATACACAGTTATAGTGGTCTATAATAAATATTGACAGGTTTTATTCAAGCTGTTTAGAAATGATTGCCGTAGGCTAATTTTTTTAAATTTAAATAAATAAAAAAACATTGGAAAAGAATAACTTGTACTTTTTTATACATTTTGTATAGTTTCATAGTTTATGCATTATAGTTATAAAAACAAAACAAATTTAGCCACTCACATAGAAATCTTAGGCCTTATCCTTTTCTGACAGTTTTAGGGATTTTTAAAAATCCTAAAAAACCTTATTTGTGCTGCAAATAATAATTTCAAACTAATTTGATACTGACCTCTGACATCCTGTGACATGATATTTATTTGAATTTACATAATCTCATGGATGTAACAGTAAATCTGTTCAGCTCACAGATCAAGACTAAGCTGTAATGCAAGCAGAACTTTCACAAATGCTTTTAGGTCAATAAAATCATTACAAAACACTTACAAATCATTTAAGGGATTTGATAACACTGTAAAATAATGTCTAATTTGTTAACATTAGCAAATGCATTGAAAACACTTTATAATAACTGCACTCATTAGTAAATAGTCAGTTCATGCTTCATAAAGCCTTGTCCATATATTAATA